>NC_081407.1:252704939-252937439 GCF_030272615.1 Cryptomeria japonica | reverse complement strand
ATGATTTGTATTATAAAATAAATAAATAAAAGAATTTAAAAATTAATTATTCATTATGTTTTATTTACATATTTATTTAGCATGATTTTTTACTTCTTGAATGTGACTTTTTTAAAACAATTAATTCAGTATGGCTATTAATAATGATAGTCAATACTAATAATTTTGAAGCCACAAATAGTCATACTCTAATATTATAATTTATGATCTTCTAATATCTCGCTACACTCACAAATACTAAGACTCATTCAAGATATTATATAATATTACAATATATTTTGTTTTTTTACTATTTTTTACTTAAATAATAAAACTAAAAAATATAATTTAAATTTATTTTAATAAGTAATATTATTATAAATTAAAAAAAATCATTTAGATTTATTATATATGCATCAAGGGAGTTATCTAGTTTTTAATTGAAAAAATAATTAGATTTTTAAAAATTACATGCTAATTTAAAAAACCATTCATCTCCTTTTTCAAATATATTTATGTTATTATTACTTGAATATATACAAAGATGGATAGGAAAATATCACATCCTATCCAAATAAATTATGTATAATGGTGAAAATTGTATATATTGCCTTTTTTTTACCTTCAATTCGGATTAACACTGGCTTAATTAGTCATAATGCTAGTTAAGAAATGTTTGTTAATTTAATATTTAATGAATCATATTAAATTTCCTCTCATGTTAAATAGAGATGGCAATGTTTAATATTGCACTTCTTCTTGATTAATTACCTTGACATAATTTGGTTGGTTATGCTAAAAGAAGGGATTATTATAGATTCTTGAAATTTTATTTGGGGTACCAATCAATTCATTTCCTCCACCATTAACCCCTTTAATAAAAATGATATTTTAATATAAATAATTAAGTCTTAAACAATATTGTTAAGATAAATGCATGTTTGAGTTTTATTATATTCACCTAGTAAAAGTTGCAACACACATTAGCTTATAAGTATTGGCTAGATGAAAAGATACATGCAATAGTTTAATGTATGTTTTTATTAAAAATGTATAATTATTTGTTAGGATTTAGGTGACATCAACCTTGTAAATCCTTGTATTAATTATTTTCTTAATATTATTTTTAATTTACCCATAAGAGATGAAGCAATGTTCACAAACAGTGGTAAAAGAACTTATTTAAAGATAGTGTTATAGTTACTATTTGGACATTGGGGAAAAGACTAAGTAGCTAGGCAACCATTTGGAATCTTCTAGTTTCAAGTTGTTGTACATATGTAAGGTGTTGTAAGTGTCTTTGTAATAGTTATGACATATGTCATAGGCTATCATGAGTCTCTATGTGTGCATTTATGATAGATGACTACTATATTGGTCCAGTTTAGTGAGATGCCTTATGACAATTCTAAGAGGGTCTATAAGTGGATATTTTGGCTACATGAATAATTTTAAGATGGTGGATCATATGGACTTCTAATATGGTATTTTGGAACTTCATTTTTACCCATGGTAATGTTCTATAATGGTATTTTTGGCCTCCATAAGTCTATATATTGAGGGCTTGAGATGGAATCATTATGGCAATTATTTTTGTACATGAGTGCTATTAGATTGAACACTAAAGAGGATAAGGAAGGAAGGATTGTATGCAATATCTATTTTATCTTAATACAAGCATTGGCCTCTCTTCTTGGTGGAGTTTTTCTTGAAAGTGTTTCTCAATGTAAATCCTATGTTGTGAGATGTTCTTGTGTTGTTGATTTATGTTTCTTTATTGAAACTGTATTATGATGAAGTAATGTCCATTTACTTGATGTTTTATGTTCATAAAAGATAGGTTATTAAGCATTTTAAAGTGGTAGTTTCTAGTATAACAAAGAAGATGCACATCTCCATGGTTTTATGTATTAAGATAACTTAATTTTCAGATTTGTATACAAACACAAATTTTTGTTAAGTATAGTCTAAGAATTGAAACTCGTCAATACTTTTGTTAGATAATATATTTTCAATAATTTCTTGCAATTTCCTAATATTTTGTATCAAAGCTTCAAGGATTTACATGGTTTGCATGTTTTTTCATGTGCATGCAAGTGAGTTGGATGTACTTGCATGAACGTGTATGTCATTTGCATGTGCTTACATGTGAAAGATTAATGGTGTTTTAGTTTTGGGTATTCGTCTATTTTGATTTCCTATCCCAGTAAGCTTGTGAGAATCTATTGGTGGTTTGTTGATTGTAGTGGATGTTCTATGTTAACACTATTTTGTATATCTATAAGAATGAAATCCATGAAATCTAACTTCTGACTGAGTATTGTCAAAGAGATTTATGTTGGCTATTTGATGCTCATGGGTGTTTCTCTTAAATCTGGTCATGTTATTATTTCTTGCATATTAGTGATTTAGAGCTCTGATTTGGTAATATTTTTCTATGATCTTGCTTCATATTTGTGCTCTTTTTTTATGTGTTCATGTGTAGTGTAAGTGTGTATGTTGGTTGTGTGTATTTTTTCCCCTAGTCTAATGTGTGTAAACCTACTATTTGGACTACAACATGGAGTGCTTATGTTTGACTCATCATTAAACCTCTTCATTACATGAAAGAACTAGATGTATAGCCATTGTGTAATAACCTGCTAAGCGTAACCAAAAAAACTTGACTAATTTTTGAAAAATTATTTAATCGTGTTTGATTCAATCACATACTCAGGTACATCTATCCAAATGGGATAGGCATCCATCCAACTGGGATGGGAAGCTCACCATATGGGTTAGGCATCTAACCATATAGGTTAAGCATCTATCCATACGAGACTATGCATCTAACCATACGGGCTAGGAATCTAATCATACGGGTTAGGAATCTAACCATATGGGTTAGGCATATGTCCATATGGGACAGGAGGTTTCATCTATCCAATCTGGGATAAGCATCTACCCAAATGGGGTATGCATATATTCATAAGAATAGGATATGCTCTGGCCAGAGACTTTAGACTCATTGGGACCATCCAGGTCTTGAGCCACTCTCTAAAGGCTACACTCCCCTAATAGGAATGCATCGAGGTCCTCATCTTTAGGAGTATAGAAAAATAAATTATATAAACAAGCTTGAGTTTTGCCTCAAAATTCAGCCTAAAGCCTCAAGAAGTCAAGTGAATCCATACAGTATTCCTTCTAAGTATGTATTGAATTAATTTTAACCTTCCAATTAGCATTATCTATACCCTTTGATTGAGGGACTTAAGGAACTTCAAAAAACCATCAGCTCGCCAAAGGCAAAACCTAATCCCCATCCCCGAGTGCCTAAGTACAAGGGACAATTTTGTCCCTAGATTGCCTACATACCCGTTCTGGCACGAGATCAAGGCATAAAGAATGTAGTTCTAGTATCTAACTGTGGTTTAATGTAAATTGTTTGATGGGTATGCAACCCTTTCTAGGGTCAATGTCCCAGACAATTTCTCTATAGTTGCTACCCATGATGGTATCTCTATAGCAAAAAGGCTCAAGGTGGCCTTTTGCTTGTAGCCTAAAACAACTAAATCCTATATCCTATCATATGCATCACCCTTGATCCATTAACGTCCGTCAAAATTCATCAAGATAAATAAATTCTCAAACATCACATAGAACCAAACCCTAATATGGGGTTTTCTAAGGTTTAACTTTGCGGATGTAAATTCATTTTAAAATTTGTCCTTTTTTACATTATCGATCCAAGGGGGATTACCTGCCATTTGGATTTTAACTTCCAAATGACCCTTATTTCTCCTTGGAGATTTATAGGGACGATGCCACAAACGTTGTTGTTGCATCTTTTTTACGTGTTAAGTGTAGTAGTTCAGCACGACAACATTACCCGTAAGCGTAACCCAGAGGCACCATAGATATTGAACACTGCTAGTTTTTGGTTTCATCTCCTCTTGTTTAGTTATCTATCTAAGAAACATGAAACTTATTCTATTACATGAAAAGAATCTATTCACTTGAATACTTTAAAACTTAAAGTAAATCAATTTTCTTCTGGGTACAATTGGATTTAAAATGAATCTATTATAATTAAAAGTAAAGTATTGAACTTGCTTAAAATGAAAACTATAATAATAATTCAATCACTTGAAAAGTAATGTCCGATTGGAAATAAAGATAATTGTAATAAATCAAATTTACATTAAAAGTACTATTTGTTTGATAATTGAAAACTATAATATTAATTCAAATTACATAGTAAAACTATCATAATACACCATCTAGTTGAGGATAATAATATTTTTCTTAAGCAATAAAACTATCATAATAAATTACTTGAAAGACAATATTTATTTTAAAAGAAAATCTATTTAATAATTAAACTTTAAAACTTGAATAAATAAATAAAATACAAATTATTTTTTTGAAGGACAAAATGATACAAAATAATAATAAATTGTAAAATGATTCTAATTTCCTATAAGATACGAATTTCTTGGAAGAAAAATAAAGTAATAATGAAAATAATTGTTAGCACAGTTTGAACTACTTTGCAACAAATTACAATACTTGAAAATAATGAAACTATGCAATTAATTGTTTGAAAATGAATTATCTACTAAGTGCTAGGTATTATTTAGAATAAAGTTTGAATATGAAACTAATTACTTGTAAAGTACTATTTTCTTAGAAGAAAAGTATGACATGATTAACTAAATACTTGAAAGGTACCTTTTTTTTTTTTTTTAAAGTTACTTTTGTTTTTCAACTAATACTGTAAGACCTAATTATTTGAAAGATAAATCTCTATGCATCTAAAAACTAATTAAAATGAGCTAATACCTATAACTATATACATGATAAACATTTTAAATTACTAAGGACTACAAGCTGCATATAAAACTCATCTAGATTCTAGATTCCTTCCTTAAATCCTTCATACTCTTGGAACTAAATACCAAATACCTCTACCAAATATAATTGATAACACAAAGTCACCTTAAATTTATTGCCCATAAAAGATAACCTTGTCAAATTCAAATTATTAGAGAAGAATTAATGATTTGCTCCTAAAACATATAAGGGAACTTTTTTTTTTTATAGAAAACTTATTCATGGATATTATTTATCTTTCTAATGGATCATTGGGGTAGGTTTCTTTGTAAGACTCACTTTCATATTAATAATAGATGGACCTGATATTCTAGGACAACTAAGTTCCATTAATCTCATAAAAATCTATGAAAATTCCTTAAGTTTACTAATCTTTTACTAATAAACCTTACTGTATATCTCTTTTGTTTGACTTTTCTTTTTCTATCTTCAAAGTAGTTATTGTCAATAAATCATTGATATTATAATCTAAATATTTGATCAAACTAATACAATTATAATTGTTGATGCATATAAAACTAAAACCGATACCTTCAATGTGGCAGAATATTTAATACTTATTTATTCATACTAAGCTAATTATAAATGAATAAAATGGTTTACTTACATAATAGTTACTTATATCAATTCTAAATTTAAGTATTTATATTTAATTTACTTAGAAATGAATGTTTCTCTAATTGTGAAAGGTGTTTACTAAAAATATCTTCAATTGCTTGCAAGTAAACTATTTTCTGTGTTCAAAGATAATGTAATTACTTTCATGCAAAAATCAAACCACTGGACATATTTAAGGAAAAGGTTTAAAAACCAAAATATAAAGATTCTAAATAGCTCTTAATTTTTTGAAGCCCTATTTCCAATCATATTGCTTTATTATGTCTTTTAAAAGCAAACTTTTAGAGTTGCACATATATTATTTCCCCCTTTTTCCTATGTTTGTAAAAAGGTCAATTTAATTAGTTCTAATTATTTTGCATGTTCAAATTTAAATAATATATTTCTTGTAAATAAATTCAATTGAATAATAAAATTCACTATGCCTTCAAAAAAATGAAAACCTAACATTATTTTATGAGGTAGGGTTTTAAATTATTATAACATACTTTTTTCCCAAATTTGATAATTTTTATTTTATTTTAATATCCTCGGGTAGAATTAAAACATCCTAACCAAGTCTATTCAATAGTTTTAAAGAAACAATCTAGTCTTATTACAAGTGAAAAAGAAACATTGTTTGACTTTATTACTTAATATTTAATAATCTTATGTGATGTTTCTAATTTTAGATTATATATATATATATATATATATATTATCAGATAACATATTAAATATTGAGATATTTATATTTAACAAAATATAGTATTATTATTTTAATTTTACAAATCACTATTTTAAAATGATTAAATAAATAACTTTACTTTATATCTATCAATAAATCTAATTATTAAATCTTTCAAATTTAAAACATTATTTTTATAGATATATGCTTTCCACACTTCATACTACTAACATGCACAACTTCAAGAATCAACTATGTGATTTTATTTTTGTTTTTATTTATTTTACTTTACTCGCAGAAGATTCTCTATAGGTTCCAGATCCTGGCAAAATCTGAGGGTTTCGGGTCCCTTCAAAACTAGGTGTACAGGGTTTCTAGTCCCCTCAAAACATGTTTTCCCTTAATCAAAAACTATGTGATTTTTTATTTTTTTAATCTTATTTAATTATTCTTTCTTCTTCTTTTTTTTCTTTTTATAAAAAAAAATTATCTTTAAAATTGAAACATAATATTTTATAATATAATAGAAATATGATCCATTATGAATAACAAATAGATATAAATCATCAAATATAGATCCATCTTGATATGCAATAGGGTTAGTACATAGCATGATACCAAAAAATCATCATAAAATAGACTAAGCTAGATCAATATAATCCTCTGAAGTACAAAAAGACAAGATGAATCGGGGAGTGACTCTACAGCTACTAAAGCAAATAAACTTAGGGTATCACGAGGAGTGAGATCCCCAAACTAGGGGGCTAGCTGTAAAAAGGAAACAAACCTAGTTGACACCCAGAACCAAACACTACAAATCCCAAAGATGAGAGTAGAGTTGACTAGATGAACAAAACCAAAAAATGAACAGTTA
The DNA here is from genome assembly GCF_030272615.1 of Cryptomeria japonica. Classification (NCBI taxonomy): domain Eukaryota; kingdom Viridiplantae; phylum Streptophyta; class Pinopsida; order Cupressales; family Cupressaceae; genus Cryptomeria; species Cryptomeria japonica. The sequence continues at coordinate 252,930,429 of NC_081407.1, read as the reverse complement.
CACCCCCATAGAAGACATGGACCTATGGCCTACTTGGTGCAAGGCTTCTCAATTTTCTAATCCTAGCTCATGGCTTTCACTTTGTCAGAGAAGGAGATACTCTTGTTAAAAGCTTTACTTGAAGATATGGCAAAGGAATTTAGAGTAACATTCAACCTTGATACTGACCATTCTATTCAAGTAGCAAGGGAAGAATCCAAATGGAATTTCCTTTTTTCCCCTCAAATCATTTTTTCTTGAATGGACTAAAGAGCCACAAAGTTCTCCTTTGACATTTCTGTGTTTTGGGATAATATTTCCTCCATTTTCCTTTTTAGGGACACTTGGATGTCCTCCAAAACTTCAATTTCCTTCATCATCTCCTTTTTATCCTCCTCCTAGTCCATATTTTAAGGAATCCCCTTCAATTCATCTTCCATCCCTTCCCACTTCTCAAGTTTCTTCGCTAAATCATTTGCCACAACCCAAACCCTTTGGTCCTTATCGTCCATTTCCTAATTGGAAGCTCTTGCGTCTACCTCTCTACGAGAGTCTCCAACCTATTAATTTTCTTTTTTTCCACATTTAGTTTCCCTATAAGCCAATGGATTATAATTTCCTATTTGTTGTAGGCATCAAAAAGCATGTTGATCTTATCATCAAAGGGAGGGAAATCCCAATTCCTCGCTTAGTTAGAAGGTAAGGGAGCAGGGAGCCAAAAGAAGGGGTAGAAGGGGTGGCAAAATTACCGATAGGTTTTTTGGAGTCCACTCCAACCTAGTCAACCACGAGGAAGTAGAGGGGTATGTGCAGGATCATGGTGTGCCAAAACAGGCCCTTAAGTGGCAATGAAATTTCAAAAAATCAAAGTTTTGCAACTTGACATGAAAAATTGAATAAGTTATGAACATTATTTTTAAAATATGTAAGAAGAGAATCTATAGAAAATTGAATGTACTTTCTAAGCTACTATTTGTTTTTTGAAAAAAACAAATTCCATTTGATGAAAATTTCAAATTTCAATGCAATGGTACAAAAATTTCAGGAAAAAGATAAGAAGTAGGTGTATGTCTGACCACCCTAATCACAATCAAATAATAATATTTTTTTATAAGATTTATAATATAAGTATTAGACTCATGTCTGGATGTGACACATATTTTTTTATAATTTTTTATAAAGTAAATAATTATTTATGAATTTTTTACTATAGCTTTTCAGAAATTCAGAAACTCCTACATTTGACCACCTTAACTTGGTCAAAACCTTATGAAGTTCATTTTTTTTTAATTTTTCCCTATAGTAGACGAAGCATAGGATGTGACGCATGTTTCAGATTCAAAAAATGTTATGCGGTTTGAAAGTTATGAGTATTTTTCAATCAGTCTATCAATCAGGACTTTTGTCAAAATTCAATTAGAAAATAAATAATAATTATTTATTAAAGTCAAAATAAGACAAGCCTTATATTGTTGGAAAGCTAAGAACATCCTTAAAAAACCCTTCTCGTTTTATCAATTTTGGCTATTAAAAAAGTCGTCAACCACTAGTGTAAAGTCTAGAAAATCAAGGAATACTGAAAAACATGTTTTTTCAGTTGACTTTCCAGGCTTGTCACTTCCAAGCCAAATCCCAAAGCAAACCCGAACCAAAATATGGAGGGAAAAATTTATGTTTTAAAATCGGATATTAGATAAAATCGGATATCGGATTTTATTGGATAAAATCGGATATCCGATTTTTGAAAAAATAAAAAAGTATATTTTAGTAAATTGGGCATAACTTTTGCGTTTTGTATCGAAATTTTGATTTTTTATAGGCATTGGAAAGGTAATTGAGAGATTTATGATATAGAATAGGTATACTTTCAATTATTTGTTTTAAAAAATAATTATAATTCATTTAAATTCATCCTTCATTTTTAAAACATAAAAAACTCATGACTTTTTCATATGATTTCCCTATTGCATGAATTTTTGTAAGAATCATCTCTAAATAAACTAAATAAGTAATTAATTGATAATAGAAAATTTATGAATTTTATTGAGTTCGATAAATTTTGATAAACCATGCTATCTATGTTTGTTTCTTTCTCCACCTCTCTCTCCTAAACCTATCACACCACCTATTTGTTTCTTCCTCCCTCTCTTTTGTCCATATTTATACATCTCTCTCTAGACCTATATCTCTAACTATCAATGAATACCTCATTAAATCTCTCAAGCTCTACAAGGTACTTATATTTCTACCTCTTCATAATTTCCTCCTCTATGTCACTCTCTCTTCCCTAAGATCTAGACTAGTCTCTCTGCATTTCATTCTCATCTCTAGCAACAAAATTCAGAGGGGACAAGGAGAGGTGTAGGTAAGTATCAAAACAAGGAGAGGGGGAGAGAGGTGAGAAGGAGAGATTAATTGGGGGGAAGAGAGAGTGTGTGAGAGAGAGAGGGAGGGGGTGATTGGGGTGAATAGAGAATGAGAGGGAGAGTTTGAGATTATTATGGGGTAGGAGCAGAGGGGGAGAGGGGAAAGTATCAACAAAGAGAAAAGAGAGATGGGGACAGAGGTGAAGAGAGACATAGAGAATAATTAGGGGGTGGGTAGAGGGGGAGAGGGAATTATATATAAACCCATAGGAGGAGAGAGGTGATCGAGGGTAATTGAGGAAAAGAAATAATGTGAGAGAGAATATGGTGTCCTAAAGGGTCATATGGTGTCTCATGAACCTTTAGGACACCATATGACACCTTAGGACACCATATGATGTTGTTATAAGTCTTATGGTGTCCTAAGGGGTCATGTGGTGTTCTATGAGCCTTTAGGACACCATATGGTGTCATTACAAGTCGTATGGTGTGTTAAGGGGTCATATGGTATCCTATGACCCCTTAGGACACCATATGACCCCTTAGGTATTGTTAGGGGTCATATTGTGTCTGAACGGGTCATATGGTTTTATATGACCCCTTAGGATACCATATGACACCTTAGGACACCATATGGTGTCGTAAAGGGTCGTATGGTGTTCTAAGGGGTTATATGCTGTCCTAAGGGGTCATATGGTGTTCTAAGGGGTTATATGGTGTCCTAAGGGGTTATATGATGTTTTTATAAGTCTTATGGTGTCCTAAGGGGTCATATGGTGTTCTGTGAGCCTTTAGGACACCATATGGTGTTCTATGACCCCTTAGGACACCATATGGTGTCATTAAGGGTGGTATGGTGTGCTAAGGGGTCATATGATGTCCTATGACCGTTTATAACACCATATGACCCCTTAGGTATCGTTAGGTGTCATTTTGTGTCGTTAGGGGTCATATGATGTCCTATGACCCCTTAGGTGTTGTTAGGGGTCATATTATGTCCTAATGGGTCATATAGTGTCCTACGACCCCTTAGGACACCATATGGTGTCGTTTAGGATTGTATGGTGTGCTAAGGGGTCATATTGTGTCCTAAAGATTCCTAGGACATCATATAACCTCTCAGGACACAATATGACCCCTTAGATATTGTTAGGGGTCATATTGTGTCCTAAGGGGTCATATGGTGTCTCATGACACCATATGACCCTTTAAGACACCATATCATGTCGTTATGGGTCTTCTTATGTTTTAAGGGGTTATATGGTGTTCTAAGGGGTCATATGGTTTTATATGACCCCTTAGGATACCATATGACACCTTAGGACACCATATGGTGTCGTAAAGGGTTGTATGGTGTTCTAAGGGGTTATATGGTGTCCTAAGGGGTCATATGATGTTCTAAGGGGTTATATGGTGTCCTAAGGGGTTATATGATGTTGTTATAAGTCTTATGGTGCCGTAAGGGTTCATATGGTGTTCTATGAGCCTTTAAGACACCATATCATGTCATTACAAGTCGTATGGTGTGTTAAGGGGTCATATGGTATTCTATGACCCATTAGGACACCATATGACCCCTTAGGTATCGTTAGGGGTCATATTGTGTCCGAATGGGTCATATGGTGTCATTGGGGGTCGTATGGTGTGCTAAGGGGTCATATTGTGTCCTAAGGGGTCATATTGTGTCCTAAGGGGTCATATTGTGTCCTAAGGGGTCATATTGTGTTCTAAGGGGTTATATGGTGTCCTAAGGGGTAATATGGTGTTCTAAGGGGTTATATGGTGTCCTAAGGGGTTATAAGTCTTATGGTGTCCTAAGGGGTCATATGGTGTTCTATGAGCCTTTAGGACACCATATGGTGTCATTACAAGTCGTATGGTGTGTTAAGGGGTCATATGGTATCTTATGACCCCTTAGGACACCATATGACCCCTTAGGTATTGTTAGGGGTCATATTGTGTCCGAACGGGTCATATGGTGTCGTTGGGGATTGTATGGTGTGCTAAGGGGTCATATTGTGTCATAAGGGGTCACAAGACATTGTATGACCCCTTAGACACCATATGATCCATTAGGTTTTGTTAGGGCTCATACTATGTCCTAAGAGGTCATATGGTGTCCCATGACCCTTTAGGACACCATATGACCCCTTAGGACATCATATGGTGTCGTTATGGGTCTTATGGTGTCCTAAGGGGTCATATGGTGTCCTAAAACCCCTTAGGACACCATATGACCCCTTAGGACATTATATGACCCCTTAGGATACCATACGATACCTTGGGACACCATATGGTATCGCAAGGAGTCGTATGGTGTCCTAGGGGGTCATATGGTGTCCTATGAACCCTTGCGACAATATATGACACATTAGGTGTCACCAGGGGTCTTATTGTGTCCTAATGGGTCTTATGGTGTCATATGACCCCTTAGGACACCATATGCTTGGAGACAATATGGTGCTATGGGTTGTATGGTGTCCTATGACACCTTAGGACACCATATGACCCCTTAGGATACCATTTAGTGTTGTTATGTGTCATATGGTGTCCTATGACACCTTAAGTGTCATTAGGGTTATTTTATGTCCTAAGGGGTCGTATTGTGTCCTAAGGGGTCATACGGTGTCCTATGACCCCTTAGGACACTATATGATGTCGTTAGTGGTCATATTATGTCCCAAGGGGTCATATTGTGTCTTATGACCCCTTAGGACACCACATGGTGTCGTTATGGGTTGTATGGTCTTCTAAGGGGTTATATGGTGTTCTATGACCCCTTAGGACACCAATTTTATGTTGTTATGGGTTGTATGGTCTCTTAAGGGGTCATATGGTGTCCTATGATCCCTTAGGACACCATATGATTTCATTATGCATTGTATGGTTTACTAAGGGGTCTATGGTGTTCTATGACCCCTTAGGACACCATATGGTGTCATTAAGGGTGGTATGATGTGCTAAGGGGTCATATGGTGTCCTATGACCGTTTATAACACCATATGACCCCTTAGGTATCGTTAGGTGTCATTTTGTGTCGTTAGGGGTCATATGATGTCCTATGACCCCTTAGGTTTTGTTAGGGGTCATATTGTGTCCTAACGAGTCATATAGTGTCCTACGACCCCTTAGGACACCATATGGTATTGTTTGGGATTGTATGGTGTGCTAAGGGGTCATATTGTGTCCTAAAGATTCCTAGGACATCATATAACCTCTCAGGACACCATATGACACCTTAGATATCGTTAGGGGTCATATTGTGTCCTAAGGGGTCATATGGTGTCTCATGACACCATATGACCCCTTAGGACACCATATCATGTCTTTATGGGTCTTCTTATGTTCTAAGGGGTTATATGGTGTTCTAAGGGGTCATATGGTTTTATATGACCCCTTAGGAGACCATATGACACCTTAGGAAACCATATGGTGTTGTAAAGGGTTGTATGGTGTTCTAAGGGGTTATATGGTGTCCTAAGGGATCATATGGTTTTGTATGACCCCTTAGGACACTATATAACATTGTTAGGGGTCATATTGTGTCCTAAGGGGTCATATTGTGTCTTATGACCCCTTAGGACACCACATTGTGTTGTTATATGTCGTATGGTGTTCTAAGGGGTCATATGGTATTCTATGACCCTCTAGGACATCATATTATGTTGTTATGGGTCGTATGGTCTCCTAAGGAGTCATATAGTGTCCTATGACCCCTTAGGACACCATATGACGCCTTAGGACACCATATGGTGTCATTATGTGTCGTATGGTGTCCTAAGGGGTCATATGGTGGTATATGACCACTTAGGACACCATATTATTTCTTTGGACACCATATGGTGTCGTTAGGGGTCATATGGAGTGCTAAGGGGTCATATGGTGTCCTATGAGCCCTTAGCACACAATATGACTCCTTAGTACACCATAAAGTGGCCTTAGGGGTCATATGGTGTCCTATGACCCCTTAGGTGTTGTTAGGGGTCATATTATGTCCTAACAGGTTATATGGTGTCCTACAACCCCTTAGGACGCTATATGATGTCGTTAGTGGTCATATTATGTCCCAAGGGGTCATATTGTGTCTTATGACCCCTTAGGACACCACATGGTGTCGCTATGGGTTGTATGGTCTTCTAAGGGGTTATATGGTGTTCTATGACCCCTTAGGACACCAATTTTATGTTGTTATGGGTTGTATGGTCTCTTAAGGGGTCATATGGTGTCCTATGATCCCTTAGGACACCATATGATTTCATTATGCATCGTATGGTTTCCTAAGGGGCCTATGGTGTTCTATGACCCCTTAGGACACCATATGGTGTCATTAGGAGTGGTATGATGTGCTAAGGGGTCATATGGTGTCCTATGACTGTTTATAACACCATATGACCCCTTAGGTATCGTTAGGTGTCATTTTGTGTCGTTAGGGGTCATATGATGTCCTATGACCCCTTAGGACATAATATGACCCCTTAGGTGTTGTTAGGGGTCATATTGTGTCCTAACGGGTCATATAGTGTCCTACGACCCCTTAGGACACCATATGGTATCATTTTGGATTGTATGGTGTGCTAAGGGGTCATATTGTGTCCTAAAGATTCCTAGGACATCATATAACCTCTCAAGACACCATATGACCCCTTTGATATCGTTAGGGGTCATATTGTGTCCTATGGGGTCATATGATGTCTCATGACACCATATGACCCCTTAGGACACCATATCATGTCGTTATGGGTCTTCTTATGTTCTAAGGGGTTATATGGTGTTCTAAGGGGTCATATGGTTTTATATGACCCCTTAGGATACCATATGACACCTTAGGAAACCATATGGTGTCGTAAAGGGTTGTATGGTGTTCTAAGGGGTTATATGGTGTCCTAAGGGGTCATATGGTTTTGTATGACCCCTTAGGACACTATATAATGTTGTTAGGGGTCATATTGTGTCCTAAGGGGTCATATTGTGTCTTATGACCCCTTAGGACACCACATTGTGTCGTTATATGTCGTATGGTGTTCTAAGGGGTCATATGGTATTCTATGACCCTCTAGGACATCATATTATGTTGTTATGGGTTGTATGGTCTCCTAAGGAGTCATATAGTGTCCTATGACCCCTTAGGACACCATGTGGTGTCATTATGTGTCGTATGGTGTCCTAAGGGGTCATATGGTGGTATATGACCACTTAGGACACCATATGATCTCTTAGGACACCATATGGTGTTGTTAGGGGTCATATGGAGTGCTAAGGGGTCATATGGTGTCCTATGAGCCCTTAGCACACAATATGACTCCTTAGTACACCATAAAGTGGCCTTAGGGGTCATATGGTGTCCTATGACCCCTTAGGTGTTGTTAGGGGTCATATTATGTCCTAACAGGTTATATGGTGTCCTACAACCCCTTAGGACACCATATGGTGTTGTTAGGGGTTCTATGGTGTGCTAAAGGGTCATATTTTGTTCTAAAGGTTCCTAGGACATCATATAATGCCTTAGGACACCATATGACCCCTTAGGTATCGTTAGGGGTAATATTGTGTCCTAAGGAGTCATATGGTGTTTGATGACACCATATGACCGCTTATGACACCATATCATGTGGTTATGGGTCTTCTTGTGTTCTAAGGGGTCATATGGTGTTATATGACCCATTAGGATACCATATGACCCCTTAGGAAACCGTATGGTGTTGTGATGGGTGGTATGGTGTCGCAAGGGGTCGTATGGTGTCCTAAGGGGTCATATGGTGTCCTAAGGGGTCATATGGTGTCCTATGACCCCTTAGGACACTATATGACGTTGTTAGGGGTCATATTATGTCCTAAGGGGTAATATTATGTCTTATGACCCCTTAAGACACCACATGGTGTCATTATGGGTCGTATGGTGTTCTAAAAGGTCATATGGTGTTCTATTACCCTCTAAGACACCATGTTATGTTGTTATGGGTTGTATAGTACTCTAAGGGGTCATATGGTGTCCTATGACCCCTTAGGACACCATATAGTGTCATTATGTATCGAATGGTGTCCTAAGGGGTCACATGGTGTTCAATGACCCCTTAGGACATCATATGACTCCTTAGGACACCATATGGTGTCATTAGGGGTCATATGATGTGCTAAGGGGTCAAATGGTGTCCTTTGACCCCTTAAGACACCACATGGTGTCATTATGGGTCGTATGGTGTTCTAAGGGGTCATATGGTGTTCTATGACCCTCTAAGACACCATATTATGTTGTTATGGGTTGTATGGTCCTCTAATTGGTCATATGGTGTCCTATGACCCCTTAGGACACCATATAGTGTCATTATGCATCGTATGGTGTCCTAAGGGGTCATATGGTGTTCTATAACCCCTTGGGACACCATATGACTCCTTAGGAGACCATATGGTGTCATTAGGGGTTATATGGTGTGCTAAGAGGTCAAATAGTGTCTTATGACCCTTTAAGACACCACATGGTGTCGTTATGGGTTGTATAGTGTTCTAAGTTGTCATATGGTGTTCTATGACCCTCTAAGACACCATATTATGTCATTATAGGTTGTATGGTCCTCTAAGGGGTCATATGGTGTCCTATGACCCCTTAGGACACCATATAGTGTCATTATGCATCGTATGTTGTCCTAAGGGGTCATATGGTGTTCTATGATCCCTTAGGACACCATATGATTCCTTAGGACACCATATAGTGTCATTAGGGGTCATATGGTGTGCTAAGGGGTCAAATGGTGTCCTATGACCCCTTAGAACTCCATATGACCCCTTAGGTATCGCTAGGTGTCATTTTGTGTCGTTAGGGGTCAGATGGTGTCCTATGACCCCTTAGGACACAATATGACCCCTTAAGACACCATATAGTGTTGTTAGGGGTCATACGGTGTCCTATGACCCCTTACGACACAATATGACCCCTTAGGTGTTGTTAGGGGTCATATTGTATCCTAACGGGTCATATGGTGTCCTACGACCCCTTAGGAAACCATATGGTGTTGTTAGGGGTTGTATGGTGTGCTGAGGGGTCATATTGTGTCCAAAAGGTTCCTAGGACATCATATAACCCCTTAGGACACCATAGGACCCCTTTGGTATCGTTAGGGGTCATATTGTGTCCTAAGGGGTCATATGGTGTCCCCTGACACCATATGACCACTTAGGACACCATATCATGTTGTTATGGGTGTTCTTGTGTTATAAGGGATCATATTATGTTATATGACCCCTTAGGAGATGATATGACCCCTTAGGTGTTGTTAGGGGTCATATTGTGTCTAACGGGTTATATGGTGCCCGACGACCCCTTAAGATACCATATGGTGTCATTAGGGGTTGTATGGTATGCTAAGGGGTCATATTGTGTACTAAAGGTTCCTAGGACATCATATAACCCCTTAGGACACCATATGACCCCTTAGGTATCATTAGGGGTCATATTGTTTCCTAAGGGGTCATACGGTGTCTCATGACACCATATGACCCCGTAGGACACCATATCATGTCATTATGGGTCTTCTTGTGTTCTAAGGGGTCATATGGTGTTATATGACCCCTTAGGATACCATATGACCCCTTAGGACACCATATGGTGTTGTAAAGGGTGGTATGATGTTGTATGGTGTGCTATGACCCATTGGGACACTATATGACGTTGTTAGGGGTCATATTATGTCCTAAGGGGTAATATTGTGTCTTATGACCCCTTCAAACACTAGATGACATTGTTATGGGTCGTATGGTGTTCTAAGGGATCGTATGGTGTTCTATGATCCTCTAGGACACCATATTATGTTGTTATGGGTCATATGGTATCCGAAGGGGTCATATGGTGTCTTATGACCCCTTAGGACACCATATAGTATCAGTATGCATCGTATGGTGTCCTAAGGGGTCATATGGTGTTCTATGACCCCTTAGGACACCATATGGTGTCATTAGGGGTTGTATGGTGTGCTAAGGGGTCATATGGTGTCCTATGACCCCTTAGAACACCATATGACCCCTTAGGTATCGTTAGGTGTCATTCTATGTCGTTACAGGTCATATGGTCTCCTATGAACCCTTAGGACACAATATGGCCCCTTAAGACACCATATAGTGTCGTTAGGGGTCATATGGTGTCCTATGACCCCTTAGGACACACTATGACCCCTTAGGTGTTGTTAGGGGTCATATTGTGTCGTAATGGGTCATATGGTGTCCTACGACCCCTTAGGACACCATATAGTGTCATTAGGGGTTGTATGGTGTGCTAAGGGGTCATATTATGTCCTAAAGGTTCCTAGGACATCATATAACCCCTTAGGACACCATATGACCTCTTAGGTATCGTTAGGGGTCATATTGTGTCCTAAGGGGTCATATGGTGTTTCCTAACACCATATGACCCCTAAGGAAACCATATCGTGTCGTTATGGGTCTTCTTGTGTTATAAAGGGTCATATGGTGTTATATGACCCCTTAGGACACCATATGGCATCGTAAGGGATCGTATGGTGTTATAAGGGGTCATATGGTGTCGTATGACCCTTGATGACACTATATGACCCCTTAGGTGTCGTCATGGGTCGTATTGTGTCCTAATTGGTCATATGACATTCTTTGACCCCTTAATACACCATATGACCCCTTGGGACACTATATGGTGCTATGAGTCGTATGGTGTCCTATGACCCCTTAGGACACAATATGACCCTTTAGGATGCCACATTGTGTCATTAGGGGTTGTATGGTGTCCTAAGGGGTCATTTGGTGTCTTATGACCCCTTAGGACACCATATGGTATCATTAGGGGTCTTATTGTGTCTTAAGGGGTCATATGGTGTTTTATGACCCCTTATGACACCATATGACCCCTTAGGAGACCATATGGTGTCGTTAGGGGTCATATTGTGTCCTAAGGGGTCATATGGTGTTCTATGACCCCTTAGGACACAATATAACCCCTTAGGAGACCATATATACTAATTTTCAAATAAGGAGAGATATAAAGGTGAAGAGAGATGAAGAACTAAAGAGAGGGAAATGAACTAAAGGACAAGGACATAAATAGAGATATAGATATTAAGGAGTATGAAGTGAGAGGGAGAAAAACTAAAGGACAAGGATGGATAGAAAGAGGTAGACATATCTAGATATTTAAAAGGAGAGAGGAAGATAGAGATAAAAGATGAAGATAAAGGGAGAGGGAGGTGAATATATATAGAGAAAGAGAGAGGTAAAGACAAAGATAAATATATGAAGAGATGGAGAAAAATGGACAGAGAGGGGTAAAGAGAGAGATAAAAAAGGAAGAGATAGAGAGATATAAAGGAAGAGAAATATCGATAGATAGAGATATATAGATAGTGCAAGAGAGTGAGAAAGAGAGATAGAGATTATAGATAGGGATAGATAGAGAGGGAGAGAGAAAAAGAGGAAGATATAGAGATATATAAAGGCACTATGGAGAAGGATGTGGGGAGAGAGCAAAAGATATATAAAGATCGAGTAAATAAAGAGATAAAAGTAGAGAAAGGGAAAGATACTTCAAGAGGGCGATAGAGGAAGAGACATAGAAGTAGATTAATCATGTATAGTATATATATATATATATAAAGATAAAGATAGAGGAACATATAAAAAGAGATATTGATAGGGAAAGAGATGGAGATGTGAGGATGGAGATAGAGATAGATATGGATAGAACATGATAGAGAGAGTAAGATAAAGGGAGGGAGAGATGGAGTGAATAAGTGAGATTTAGAGATAATGAAATATAAATATACATGAAGATAGATCCATAGGGATACAGAGAGAAAGGAGGTGATAGAGACAAGTAATATATAAGTATAGGTAGGATAAGGTAAAGGGGGGAGATAAATAGAGAGAAGAGAGATTATTAGAGAGAAATATAGAAATAAGGAGTGACAATGATGGAGTGGGAGAGGAAGAGATATGAATAGAAAGATGGAGATATATGCAGAGATGCATGTAACTTGGGAATTTATTTATCTACATGGAATGAGAAAATAAGTGACATAAGTAGAGAACAAAGAGATATATAAAATATATTATATAAGTATAGATAGACAAGTGATAGATAAAGGAGGTGATAGGAAAAAAAAATGAGACTTTGTATGCAAAATTTGTGAGTATTTAAAGTTTTAAAATTGAAGGACTAACTTTAAATGATTATAATTAATTTTTGGTCTATAAAATCATCAACTACCTCATCCATTTGATAGGTCTATGAGTTACCTTTCCAACACCTATAAAAAATCAAAATTTTGATAAGAAACACAAAAGTTATGGCCATTTTACTAAACTATATTTTTTATGTTGATAAAATAGGATATCTGATTTAATCGGATATCCGATTTGAAAAGTATGATATCACACTAGTGACATCACAAATCGGATATCCGATTTGGTTTGGTATTACCAAACCAAATTCAAATTTTGCCTGACCCAAACAAAAAGTCAAAGCGGATTTTGGCGTGTTTGGAAAGGTTGAAAGCGAATTTTTTTCTCTATTGCCACTTTTTGGTCCCCCTTGATCTTGCACATACCCAGAGTCCTTAGAAACATTCTCCTCTACCTCCAACTCTTCAACAATGTATTCAATAATTGGACGGGCTGAATGGTTCTTGATTTTAGCCAACCTACTAGTCTTTACCGAGTAGAGGTCCCTTCGGGTTTAGGAGTGGAGATATTAGCTTTACTATTTGAGTTATCTAACAACTCAACACACATAGTGGGACTAGGAGGGAGGCCAAAGGGATTGCTAACCAGCCTACAATTTGGGGTCAAATTTAGGTGGAAATTATGTAGACACAAAGTAAGCCCCTAAAGTAGGGGAAGAATATTTTGAGTTCTTACAATGACCACAAATTGGGAGATAGACAAAAAAATCCAAAAAGGGAAATTCATCTTCTCACCATACCTAAAATTGTTGAGCATGGGGAAAAACTGAGAATGGGAGCATTTCAATCTCCCATCCAACATGATGTACTTCATAAGGAGTAGTGTGACCTCTTTCCAAACCCTATGAATATCATCTCTTTTGAGTCTACTTTTCAAGTGAGCAAATTTTTCCCCCAACTTTAGGAACCTCATAAAATCATCCTTGTAATTACCCTTAGGTTTCTTTGGGAAGGTTGTGTCTTCCACCACAAGACAAGTAATAGCTACAATAGTTTTCATAGACATTGTGAACTCCATAACAGCCACTCTAACCTCGCCCTCATTCCAGGATTGGGAAAACTACTCATACAAAGAAGGGTTGAAGCCCTTCATTCCCTCAAGATATGTTGCCAAATTGCCTTCCACCACCTTCTTCCAAAGAGCTTCATTTTGTTTGATATTTGTCACATTTTTTTTCTTAGTTTGAATAATATCACCACCCATGGTTTCATGAGGGAAACCATAAATAGGGATTGGGAAAGGGATGTTAAAAGCAACTTTGAGATAACAACAATAAAAGGTGCTTTTGAAAGAAGAGTAGCATTTAGTATATTTAAGAAAGGAACACCATATCAATAAATGATTGAAGTACAACACGGGTAGGATAATAGAGGAAAAGACAATTTGTAAATCTTTAGGTCTTATTGGGACTAATGTCTTCAAGAATCATGGCAAGAATATCGGCAGGTAATTTGTGTTGTGTCTTCCAAATTTTGAGCTCATTTGAGAAAGGATCAAGGTTTGCTAGCCTATGTACAGTGCTATTGCCTTCCCTATGGTTGTGTTGAAGACTTACATGGCCAAAGGTGGCAATGAAACCTTCACATTTGGTGATAAGGTCCACAACACTCCAACCTGGATTAGCCTTGCTTCGCAACATCATGATGACATTTTTTGAACCACCTTCGATAATGATTTTTCGGTAGCCCCTGTCCTAGTTTGGTTGTTATGATTTTTAGGGAACTTACAACTCTTTTTATCCTACAAAGTAAAGTGGTGTGGAAAAGGAAAGGATATTTCACTTTGAGACTTTGTAGGAAGATTTACCTTGAGAAGAATAAGGAGATGGATTTTAGAATGATGAGGAAGAGGACAATGGTTTCGATAAATATTTTAAGAAAAGTGCAAAGATTAGGGAAGATAACGAGGAAGAATTTGAGTAAACTCGGGAACAAGAAGAGCTCCATATTCTTATTTTTAGAAGATCAACAAGATAAAGAAATCTAGTTGATAGGAATAGCCCATTATATTGTTTCGGATCTCTCTGCTACTACTAGTTAGAGGCTTAATGTTTCTCGTCTTCACAATGGCAATTGCAAAATCATTGAAGAAGGCATTCTGATAGTTGTTGTATCTTTTAGCCTGAGAATCTGTAGGCCCTCCATTAAAAATTTGTTGATCTGAGTGTAAAAGCCCTTTCTTTTTATTAGGAACACTCACAAGAAAACTCAAGATTCTATTCTCCCTCTTTTCATTAGGAACACAAAGGATGCTAAGCCCCCTCTTTTCTTTAGGGATACAAATGTGATAATTATCGAGTGAGAAGTTATCTCAGGATGATAAATTTCCTCCTACCTCAATTTGCTCCAAACTTTGACATGTTATGTTCTTAGACCTTACCCACCATAAGTATCACTTAGTCCTTCAAAAGCTTTATTAAGTGTGGCATTGATGATATCAAGCATACAAAAATTTAATACACTAGCCATGTGATATGTGACATATATGAAGATCTATTGATTTCAACTGTTAATATACTTGTAATATTTCTACAAAATATAACCAACTAAACCTTCTAACTAGAAATAAACCAATTCATCTATTTATTGAGTGTTTGCAATTTGAACTTCTTACAAATCAATCATAATCTTCAGTAAAGGAAACAACTTTTCGTGCTAAAACCCAAAATTATTTTTGATCAGAGAAAATTCACACACACCTTTAGAAATGCACCTCGCTATGCACCAATGTATTATTATTGATAATCAGCTGAATCTGTCATTGCTTCCAACCCACCTAAAAGCCAAATAATAATTTAGAACTCCAAAATTTTGAAAACTCCCTTTTCCTCTTTCATGCTGGTGCAATGTAGGTCATCCAATGAATCAATAGCAAATCAAAATGACATACGATAAGTCCTTATATGTCAAGTAATGGATCCTATTGTTTTCACCATGAAAAATATGACCACTATAAACAGCTTAAATCACACACACTAAGCTTTGATTTCTGGACATAAAAGTGTTAAACACTTAGACTTTACTAACATTCTCTAAACTTAATATGTGTGATTTAAAGCTAACCCAGCACTAGAAACGGAGAAACGGATATGGGGTGAGGTGAAAGTGAAAACGCGAGTGTGCAATACAGAGTGCTCCTTCTACGTTGTATAATCTATGGCAATTGTGGAGAATGAGTTTAATCGTAATCCGATAGACCAAGTTACTTTGAAACTAACATTGCTGTTCTCCAATCATACCTACGAATGGCTCAATGTCCTATGAAAACTTCTGTGACTCTCTCGCTTCAATAGTTGAAAGGATCAGGAATTATTTCTGTAATAAACTACGAGAAATTGGTATTGGACATGGCAACAGTGGGCGGAAGAAGAGATGCACCTGCTTCTTAGTCTCCAATGTATCCATCGATCACGTGCTTCAAACTTTGAAACACATTTGCATCATACACATCCTTCTTATATACCAAATTGAAGAGTAGAAAATTAAATTGCAAGCCATTATTTTAGATCAATAACGAAATAGAGATATTGATACTCAATTGGGATTCAACTCTATATAATTGTCTGATTTTATATTATAGTGCAATGTCTCTTTAAAGTCTTATTATTGCCATGAAAAACTTCCTATGAGAATGCAACTAATTTTTTTACTAATATTAAGTTATAATTTATTAAATAAGAATATTGGAGGTTAAGATGGTTTTGTACATCCAAATTTTCATAAGGTTTTTATTAGTTTTTTTTTTCTTTATGTGATTATTATTAAAGTTAAAACATCTTATGGTTATAAACAATAACCATTAGGCTGATTAGAAACTAACAATATCAAATATCCAAATCTAGTAAGTGAATAAAATGATTGCAACCTATATTATGCTATGTCTTAAATTATTGATTTATTTGGAGGTGTATTTGAATTTTATAACCAACTTGGATACTTTGTTCAAGGTTAACTTAATGTTGTAGTAACGCAAAGTAATTAGCTAGTAAGAAGTTTGTATTCATATAGGTATTGAAGCATTAAAGACTGAAGAGGAGAAAGGAAGGATTGTAAGTGATATTTATTTTGAAGATAATATAGACTTAGGCCTCTATTATTGGTTGAGTTTTTTTAGTTTTTTTTTCATGTAAAAACTATGTAAGTGTTTTATCTTATATTTCATATTTTTTTTTGTTGTTAATTTAATTTCCTATAGTATCTATTTGGTTATATATTGATTAAGATTAGATTTTCCTATATAGAGCCCACCTTCAATTCTAATAATTGAGTCATATTATTAATTTTACTTTACATTCCATTCCTTTAGTTCTATTAGATCACCTTGAATATAAAATCTTATATCTATCATATAGATTTCCTAAGCAAGCCAAGAAACATTTTGGATATAATCTTGGAGGAATGAATTTTATAAAATTGCACCTAACAAAGGTGATGAAAACAAATTTATTGTAGTAATTCTAAAAATACTACCTAATAGAAGCAATGAATTAACCATAATAGAAATACTGGGTTGGAATTTGAAACATTTTTAATAACATCTTACATTTTTTCGATATTAGATCTTTTGTTCCATTTTAAAGAAGGTTCAAATTAATCTATATGTAATTTTGAAGATATGTTAGAGAGCTTGGCCCTATTGAAAAATCTTCATGTTATGTTCATACTAAATATTTCAAAGAAAATAACCATGCTTCAATGGTGTAAGAACATATTATAGGAATTTTTGAGATTTTGTACATGGGGACATGGCTTATCTTATTCTAAAGGATTTATATACACTTGTACATAATATAATATATGTGTTTTAATTATTTTCTTTCTATTTCTTTGTACATAATTTTTTTTATTATTAATTTTATATAAAATGAATAGTTTATTTTTATTTCCTTATTTTATCAAGTGACACATAGTGTCTAATTTTTCTAGTGAGATGTGTAATATGCTAATTATTTTAAAGTGGAGTTATTAGAATAAATATTTTTCTAATACTAATAACCTAATGAAATTTTATGAAATCAATTGATAGATTACAAATGAAATTTTGGAATTTCTTTCAAATATTTACTTCTAAATAATTTAAAAGTTGACATAATTTGGCTAAATTCAACGAAAGCTACACCTAAGTTGCAATTTTTTTTTATCAAGGAGAGATAATGTTAAATGAGAAGTAAAGCTCTAAATATGATGCAATTTAGTTATTAAATTTGAATATGAGTGTATTTAACTTTAACTCGATGAAGAAATTAGAATTTGCACAAATATAGCAATTTCTTAAGTAATCTGTAACAAATAATAAAATTAATGATACTTTATTCTTATCTTAAAAATATTTTTTTTAATTATATATTTAAATAATTAACTCCAATAAATTTAAAAACTACATTCCACACAAGTTAAAATTGACTTCACTATAAAAAAAATTACATTTCATAATGTTGACCCACAATCTTTTAAATAATGTCATTAGAAATGGAAAATTAATTTGAAAATAATTGGTGTCACTATTAATTGTTTTATAGGCAAAATAAATTTAATTAAAAAGATTCCATCAATAGTACAAATAATCATGAGTTCAATAGCTTACATCATATTAATATGACTATTCACAACTTTTATCCAAGAACATTATAGACAAAGAAATTTAAATATTTCACACAAATTTAGAAAAATATATACCTTAGAAAAATCTAATCAATTTTGTTGATTTTTTTTTGTCTCATTGATTAATTTCTTACCAACTACTAAATTATAAAATTCACAATGAAAAATTATATATTAATTACAAAAATTTAGAAAAATATTTCACATGAATTTAATAATAAAATTACTAATTATTTACTTAATTTTAATATTTCGTACAAATTTAGAAAAATATATACCTTAAAACAATCTAATCAATTTATTGAAATGCTTTTATCTCATTGATTTATTTGTTACCAACTACTAAATTATAAAATTCAAAATGAACATTATATATTAATTACTAAAAAAATTCAAAAAATCTACTTAGCACTTTTTCTTCAAAATGCCCTCAAATTAACTAAAATACTGAAAAGATATTTTAAATAAAATTATATTCTTTATTGTTCATCCATATGATCTCTTGTACTAGTTAGTAAGGTTTTGCTCTAATTTCAAAGACTTGTATGTCCATTCTAAATTTGTTGCACTTTCTTCATCCCATTAACCTAATTTAGTCATTCTTGAACAGTCCTACATTTCTTTAAAGATAAAATGACAATATAGGAGGATCACTCCACTTGAGAGAAAGAAGGTTTAACAGAAGAGATAATCCACGACGTTGTGTTCTTCCCACATATTTTCTCGAAGGATTAAACTAATAACATCATTCAGTATCAAATGATCCTCAACCTGTTTAGTTTCTCACTTCAAATACAATGATATCAATTAAAAAACAACATTGCTTATAGGTTTCCATTCAGATACTTCAGGTTGGATTAGTACGCTACCCTAATGGCACCTAAAACCTAATAGTCGCGTTGACGCTTACCTCAACAACCCTTCTGTCTCGCCGAATGTTACTGAAAAGTTATCTAGCTGCTTCGCATTATAGACCAAGACTTGTTCATTGTTCGATTAAAGAAACTTAATTACATTCATGTAACATGCCGAAAATTCTTGCGTGGGCCACACACATTTGGAAAATGCCCACTTCTGTTCCTTTTAGACTTTAGAGAGACTCGGATGTCGATAGGTTTGTGGAATTTTCTTCTCAAAATGAGCCTATCAGAAATCAAGTATTGCTGAATGCAAAGTTCGGATATTTCGAACAAATTTAGTGAAACCCTTGCTAAATTGTCATAACCTCCATAAAAAAAATTGAGATTGAATCCTATAAATATGATACAAGAGGTTGATGAACTCATCCAAGCTTTGATCATAGAAATGGCTTCCGCCATGTTGCTAAAAATTAGTCTTGCATGCTTTGCTATAGTATTCCTGTCTTCGACCTCTGTGTATGCTCAACTTAGTGCAAACTTTTATGCCAAGTCTTGTCCTCAACTATTGTCCACAGTCAAGGCGGCAGTGAAGAAAGCAGTGGCCAATGAAAAACGAATGGGTGCATCGTTACTTCGCTTACATTTTCATGACTGTTTCGTCAATGTAAGTTATGTTAGGATTGTTTAGTAATTCCTTTCGCTTGTACAGTTTGTACGTTTTATATGATAAGTATTCAGAAGTCTTTTGATACATCTAAGGCAATGGTAATACGTTCATCACCAGTTAATCTATTAGTATAACAGTTTATTGTATTTTCAATTTTATTTGTGTTTGTGGGAGTTTATAAAGATTTCGGTTCATTTGAATTCCCGAGAAAACAGGGCTGCGATGGATCTATTCTGCTAGATGACTCTTCAAGTTTAACTGGTGAGAAAACTGCAGTCCCAAATCTTAATTCGGTTAGAGGTTTCGACGTCATAGACAACATCAAATCCCAGGTCGAAAAAGTTTGCAGTGGAGTAGTTTCATGTGCCGATATTTTGACAATAGCTGCTCGTGATTCTGTTGTGGAAGTAAGCCATAGTTAAATCCTTCCATTTTTCTTTTCTTCTGCATACCTTCGAAAGCTCATCCAAGATTAACATTGTGATCATTGTTGTCTTCTTTTTTTTCTAGTTGGGAGGTCCTTCTTGGACAGTCCCATTGGGAAGAAGGGATTCCAGAACAGCGAGCAAACGTGGTGCAAATAATAACATTCCACCACCGACTTCCAGTCTAAGTAACCTCATCTCTAAATTTCAGGCACAGGGACTTTCTACAAAAGAAATGGTAGCACTTGCAGGTAAGCATCTTTTCATTTTAAGTTTACAAAGTGCTTGATTACTTCCTAAAATTATGGTAGATGATTTGCAGAATTCCGTTGCTATTTTAGAGTCGCTAAACATTTTGTTTTTCTATTTTTATTTTGCAGGAGGTCACACAATCGGTCAGGCAAGATGCACCAGTTTCAGAGCTCACATCTACAATGATTCCAACATAGTGAAGACATATGCTACTTCTTTGCAGGCAAAATGTCCGAGAAGTGGTAGTGACAACAACCTCTCTCCTTTAGATCTCCAAACTCCCACCGTCTTTGAAAACAACTACTACAAAAATCTCCAAAACCAGAAAGGGCTCTTACACTCTGATCAGCAGCTTTTCAATGGAGGGTCTACAGATTCTCAGGTTAAAACATACAGTAGCAATCAGAATGCCTTCTTCAATGATTTCGCAGCCGCCATGGTGAAGATGGGGAACATTAAGCCTCTGACTGGTAGCAGCGGAGAGATCCGAAAGAATTGTAGGAAGCCCAACTAATAGTTTCTCAACTTTTCATATTCTAGCGTTCTATATTATTATAGAATGAACATCGAGTGTTTAGAGTAATTTATATAATTTGCCACTGCGAAATCGTTTGAGCAGCTTACTGCAAAGAGGCTAAATGATCTGCATAGGATAAAAATACCCAGAGCAAATAATAACAATATAGTTATGTAAGATGGATTTATTGTTCTGGTTGAAAATAAGAAATTATAATTAAGATATGAAATTTCTACGTTTATAATGACTAGTTAAATTTTCTAAGACTTAGTTGTTTAGATATTTTTCTTGACAAGTTTAGGATTTAATGATCTATCATCAAATTCTATGATTATCATCAGTACATGATAGAAAAGAAGAAAGAATATAATAATGAATATATTTATTTATTAATTTTTAATTTAACATTTGTCTTTTGAAATAATATAAAAGTATAATAGAATCACATCAATTATAATGTAATATAACTTTTTTAGTGAATTTTTTCTGAAATATTATAAAATCATGATTAAATAAGATCAAAGTTTTATAATTAATTTTAAAAACAATAAAAAATTATAACTTGATTATCTTAAAATTTCATTACTAAATCTAAAAAACATAATAAATATTTTTAAATAATATTTGACCAAAATTATAAATAATTCAAATTCAAATACAAATCAATTTTTATTGTTTTGACTAAAATCAATTGTTTTTTGCTCTCACTAAAATGAGGACCAAGATTCTTAGATGTTGCTTTACGTACATTTTTGGCTTATCCTCAATAGCTTTTTGACTAGCTTGGCGTTCTACGTACGAAATTCAAAGAAGGGGATTGTTAATAAAAGACGGGTCAAATATTAACTCATTGACACGACAGCAGAATCAATTGACCGAGTGTTGCGTAGAAAGCGAAGTTGTTGAGTAGGTAACCTACTAACCGGATAAAGGCTTAAGTTGCCTATTTTATTTGTTTAAAGCTGCAATTCAAATGTTAATGCACACCCCTATATATATATGTGTGTGTGAGTAGAATAGTTTTTTGTTTTTGTTTTTCTATTTATTTGATATAATCTTCTATAAAATTTGATTGTCTATTAATGTAAAAATTATAAATATGGTCTCGGATTCAAATTTATTTATTGAGTTTTTGAGACCAGCAGCTACCATAAACGATTCTAGGGTTTACTTTGAATTTACATTTTTCTACAATCTCAAGTGTTAAAGACTTCCATAAAATTTTGAGATAGATTCAAGTAGAAATGAATAAGTTTTATTATGCCAAATAAGAAAAAATTTCGTAATGTTTAAATGAATAAGTTTTTTTCTATGTTATAGAAGTGCTCTCATGACTTTAAAATAGACTAGTTGTAATAAGATTAGCCTTGGTATGCATCTAATCTTGTTCATCAGTATAAGGTTGGTAGGCAAAGGGAGGATGACATAGCAAGTAAATTTACAAAACTTTGAATTGTAAATGATTTGTAATTGTTGCTATTGTGTTGTTTGATTGCCATCATAGATGAGATGGTTAAGAAATAGATCACAAATATGATTATTGATTAGATTTAATAGCACGGTCAAACAATTAGTATATTAATGACTACTTGAAGATTAAAAGTATGAAACAACATATTCTCAAAAACTAAAGATAGATGATAAATTTAGAATATGCTAAATAAGAGCAACCCATTAATGAAAACAAAGAAATTTATTTTTAAAAAAAGGTATGAAACCTACCTAACTAATGGATTCTTTCATTTTCATATTAAATACATATTACGGATAATATTAAATGATAGACATAGATTGAAAGTTAGAGAGTAAGAAAATGAATTCTTAGTCGTATACGTAAAGGTGGATTCATTGTATCGATGGGTACAGGAAGAAAATACTAAGCAAGACAGGTGGCGATCGTTTGGAATAATGTGGAAGGTTTTGAATCAGTCACATCAAACAGAACTTTGAAATTGTTTAGTTTGGGCCTAATCACCCTCCAAGTGTGTACGTAGAATTCTTCGCTACGCGTTTGTGCATGTGTTGCTTTTTGACAAGCATAACGTTCTACCTACGAAATCAAGGCAAAGGAGATCGTGACAAAAGAAGCTTAAAACAACTTATTCACATGACAGCTTAATCAGGTCAAAAATAATATTTTATTGAGGTATCAGTATATCTAAATTTTAAAAATATATGTAAAATATGTCAAGAGAATCATCTCTAAAATAAATGTTCTTCTAAAATACTAAACATCAAGAATACAAATCCATTCAAAAAACTGTGAATCTAGCTGGAGATAAGTGGCAAGGGTTCTATTTTATTTGGAGTAATAAAATAACACCTCCACAAAATCTGAAACATGACATATTTCATGCATTTAACAGTGATTTGCATGTCAATTTGTTTCAAAAATGGACTTTTGTTTACGGACATTTTGATTGTCATTGCAGATGCCTCTCTCATAACTCTCAGCATAATAAAGAAAAAGTAAAGTTAATTATAATTAACCCGACGTTCTATTAATGAAATTCAGGTAAAGAAATCATTGATAAAATAGATTAAAAATAATTCATTCTTATGATAGTGTAATCATTCATTTATGTTGTGTGGTAGATTGGGTATTCCAATTTTGTGTTTCTTTTTAGTAGGTTGGTAGGTTTATTGTTTAAATCAAAGATTTTGGATTAATTGAGTATGATTTTTTTGTTGTTGTTGAGATGTCATTAAGAAAACTATAATCTAAGAAGTATTAATTAAGTTATTTTTTGTTGAGATGTCTATGTAGTAACATGTTTTGTTGTTTGTTGAACAAATTTCATTAAAAAGTTTCTTTAATTTGATTATTAGTGATAATGTCAATACCAATAAATTTGGAGTTATGACTTATTCTATTATAAAATATAAAAAATAATTCATTCCATTAAGTGTGATGTCATATCTTGATACTTTTGTTGAGGTGTCATAAACTATAAAGAAAATAATAATCAAAGGGGTACACTAAGTTGTATTCTGTTGATCTCTCTATGTTGTAACATGATTTGTTATTTCTTTGATGTGACTTATTTTGAAAACTGTATTTCATTTGATTATATTAGTAGTAATAGTCAATACCAATAATTTGAAGTAATGATTTGCATTATAAAATAAACAAATAAAAAAAGTTTAAAAATTAATTATTCATTATGTTTTATTTGTATATTTATTTAGTACAACATGATTTATTACCTTTTTAATATGACTTTTGTAAAACAACTAATTTCATATAATTATTAGTAATGATAGTCAATACTAATAATTTTGAAGGTACGACTAGCTATACTATAATATTATAATTTATGGTCTTTTAATATCTCATTACACTCACAACTACTAAGACTCATTCAAGATTTTATAAAATATTAAAAGGTATTTTCACATTTAATTATTTTTTTGTTCAAATGAATAAATGAACCAATTCCTTTCCCTTTGCCTCTAGATTTTCTTATTCATTTTCTAGGAACAATTATGTCTTGTTGGAGCTTTTACTTGTTTATGAGTTTCATAACCCATTGTCCCAAATTTGATATCCTTGTAAGGAGTTGACTCGTGGCTTCTTGTTGTTTCAATGATAGTTATGTTGAGCCTAAGTTGAGTGTTAACTTATTACCACCTAAGAGCATGCATGAAGAAATTTCTCTTAATCTAATATATACCTTGCCTAAGAGTGTTGATAATCCTTCCACTTGTGATTCTCATGATGAGGATGGACCTTAAATATAAGTGTCTACTGAAAAATTGGGGAAGATTGACAAGAAATTGCAAGATCTTCAATACTTTTTCAGTCAATAAAACTTGGTTGGAGAGGCGGTCCCCTTGATTGAAGGCATATGAAAGTTGAGTCAAAATGAAGAACAAGGTATGGAAGTTCTATGTGGCATATCTCACATAATAGATGACTATGAAGTTAGCTAGTTGCATGGAAGTGGTTGGACATTCTATTCCTCCAAACCAAGTTGAGATACCCATGCTTATGCCTACATCTATAATCAATGATCATATCTACACATATTCTATCATGGTTACTACTACTAAAAAAAAGGATAATGTTATCCATCTTACCAATGGGGGCAATATTATCATAAAATATTCTTATGTTCCACCTCCAACCAATCTCCCTTTTATATCTCAAAACATAAACCAACCATCTCCTCGACCTACTTACCACAATGTTCCATGTACCTACCACACTATACCTTCAAATCCTCCATCATAATCCAACATTACCTATTTTAATTCATCCACCGAGGCTACCATAAACCAGTTGTTGCGAAATGTTCCATATTTATTATAATAATTGACCTACATAACCCAATATCAACCCACTATTCCTTCATATATCGCAAGTACTCCAATTTCCATGAATATCCTTCGAACTCTACTCCCATAAAATATTGAGGTCCCTCATTTTGATAAATATAATGAAAAAGGTGACCCCATAATCTTGTGAAATTTTGTTCACATTATGTAATGAATTGTTCTATGATGAAAAAGTTCTTGCAAAACTCTTTGCTCAATCCTTAAAATATATTGCCTAGGAATTCTTTTTGTCCTTGCTTGATTATTCAATTGTTAAAATTTCACAATTAGTAGCTACTTTTTACAACATTTTCAAACCAACATTAGACCACAAGTTACTTTTATTGATTTATTTCATTTCAAACAAGGTGTAAAGGAAAAATTGACTAATTTTATTGGTAGATATTAACATTTGTATTCTTAAATTACTTATGCTATTCTCAATGTTGATATTCAAAGAGTGCTTATTGATAATTTATGTATTGGAGAAAATATTTTTGTTTTTTAGTACCCATATTTCACACACTAGTGCACAACACTTCATCAATATCAACCTTAGGTTAGTCAATGTGAAGCCTTTTCATCTTTTCCTCTAGTTGATTGGACTAAATATGCTCAACAAACATACTAAGGCTTTGGAAAACAAAATAAAACTTTATTAGGGTCAACAAAAGTAATTCTTCCAATGAGATTGATACTCAAGTTGTAGCTATAACACCCCCTATTGTAGCTCACTGTTTTTTTTAACCATTCAAACGTCACAAATTTACACCCCTTTTTTAGTCTTTGCATTCCAATATGATTAGAATGATTAATAAAAAAATGATGAAGGTTACTCCTATCCATCCTATAGAGACCTCAAAACCATTACCTTCTTCGTTTAACTCAAATTACTTTTGTCAATATCATTGACAACCAAGCCATGACATGGAGAAATGTATACATATAAAGTATGAAATTCAAGACCTCATTGATTCAAATTATATAATGGTAGATGGCATGAATAAATCTATAGCACCACCTAATCAAAACCTATGAATCCTTACCAATCCTTTTCCTTTACATTCAAACAATGTTGTTAAGCATAAAAATGATAGCTATATAGTTGTTGATGACATATGTAATAAAGACAACAATATTGTGAACTTGATAGATCAAGGGAAACCTAAGCCTAGGAATCAACCTAATAGTAGATTTACCTCAAGTGTTATTGTGAATTCACTTGATGGTCCATTATAAATTACTAAGAAAATTAAAGATAAACTCTCATATGAAGTACTTGTTGATCAAGTATGTATGGTGATTTTTATTACACAAGAATTTATTTACATGCATGAATTAAATCAACACACATATGATTAATCTAATATCTTGATCAAGGGGCATGATGGTTTGATTTTTCCTACCATAGGTTCCATCACCCTTCTCATGGACATTGGCTCTAAGTACTTAGATGTTCCTTTTACCATTATCCCTACTTTAGACCAATTGCATGTGAATTTGGGTCATCATTGGATCACATCCATGTGGTAAGTCCCTTCTACCATTCATAACTATTTTAAATTATCCTCACAATGGGAAAATCATAACTATAAATCATAGTATTTACTATCCTTTAGCTATTTGTAAAAACTTTACCCTTGATTACTTTTAGCATAAAAAACCTCAACCACTTAAAACTCATCAAGATATCGTATTTTTTTCCTACCAAAAGCTTAATCCAATATGATAGATGGCTTATCCCTAGGCAATCCCTAAAGATTTACTTCACTTGCCACCCCTAAGGATCCTTTATCGGCTATGGATATAGTAGTAGCTCTTCTTGTCCCATAGGTCATGAGTGATCCATATTTTGGATAGGGACTCCTTAAAAATCCTACCATTCATCCTATATATGTTGTGGCTCCACCTCCATGATCATATAATGGATAAAATGTTAAACACCAAGCAAATTCTATCTCTCAACCTTTAGTGGTTCCTTCTATTCCTCCTTCGATTCCTAGATGAAAGGAAGAAAGTAATTAATTTTAAGTGATCCCTGACATTCTTCTATAAAATCTTTGAGTCATAACTAACAAAATAATTGTGTGAAAGAACACCGACAAAGGCATCATTAGAGTACTCATGAGCTTGCTTCCAAAATTGATTCATCTCCTAAGTAGTTGAATGTTAATTTGATCCCATCTTTTTAGCCTTCATTTTCATCCTCCACAATTAGAGAGGAGCATTATCTTAAACAACCTCACCAAACTTTGAATTCTTTGATTCAAAATGTTTTTTTTTTCTTCTTCTTCTTCTTCTCTATTGGGAATATGGTGTCTCAACCTTGCATTTACATAAGGTTACTATTTATAATAAGTTTTTGTTTGAGCACAAATTGGTGTGAAAATTTTCCCAAATATTTTGATTGGGTGGATAAGCATGCCAATAAATTTTTGGAGCAAGATCATAACTAGATTTGAGGATATTAAAGTTTTTCATTTTTGGAAGTTGCGATAAATGTTTCAAATTCAATTTTGAGGAATTTAGAAGCTCTGAAATAGCCTAAAAAGTGTACATAACTAGAATTGAGGTTTATGAGGTGATATATCATGTCACGATATTTCCAGTGATTCAAATGGTTCCTCAATCAGACACAACTCAAAATTTATGGCCTTCAGAAGATTGGTCTCCTCAAATAGGAAATATAAAATGCATGAAATATGCAAATGAGTTGTACAAGGGATTTACATGTGGTTATGTGTGTTTTTACATATCATAGGGCATATAGGATTAGAGATATAAGATTGGTTCCACTTTATTGAGTGGTTTTAGCCCATGATTTTTTAGTTCTATTTGATAGTTTCATGTATTATATCTCCAATATATGGGTGCGTGAGATGGAGGTTATGTGTAAGAGGCTTATAAATATTTAGTTACCTCTAAATCTCTGGTTGGTGATGCTCTTGTGATAAGCCTTCTTCGCAAGTATATTATAATCTATTATTAATTTTGGAATAATATATTCAATGGATTTTGGAGTGTGGGCTTTTTCTCCTGAAAGAGTTTTCCTCACATAAATCAAATGTTGTGTTGTGCTATGCATACTATTATGTCTATTTTTGTTAATTTTATGTAACTGTTGTAACAATCTATAAAAAAATTTGCATTACCCTCCTCTCAAGGTTAGTGTAGTAATTTGTTCCACTACTTAAATTTATTACAAGTGGTATCAAAGATTGATCACCTTTGGTTTCAGTTGTGAGTTGTTGAGTTTTTTAAACTAATCCAGATTTGAGTGGGAGCTTGTGTAGAAGATAATTTTTTATCTCCTTGTAGGAATTTTCAGATGACAAGTTCGTTAAGGAGAATAGAAGTGGAGAATTTTTTTAGAAGTAATTTTTCAAGATGTCAAAGTTTTTATATTGAATATAGAAAAAAAAAATACATATAACAATATTTCAAACTGAACTGTAGTGACATAATATACTAACAATATATCATATATTATGTCCAAGACCTGATTAAAAGTTGACCATCTAACTATGAATATGATTATCTAGTATGAGAGTCAATACACTATAACAAACACTAAATAAATGCATGCTTTATACAAAACAACCATTGAATTATCTATACAAATAAAAAAATAGAGACTGTATGCTCTAAGATTCACTAGTCCACCCAAGCTGTCCAACCAAGGGGACCCTCCATCCAAATCACTTGTCTACCATTCCTAATCGAGACTGTGGCATGGGCTACCAGTTGGGCAAATTATTGTCTGACCATCTTTCTACCCTCATCGATCTCATTCATAAGGGTTGCTAATGCATTAAAAAAGGGAGTCCTCTCCATATTGGCCCTACTCCATATGTAACATTGAGATATTTATGATGTTTAAGTCCTTGTGTGCCCATCCTCCAAGAATCTCTCAAAATTAATCTTTTCTAATCTCATTACAATAGTGACCTACACATCAACAAGGTAAAATGTGGATTTTCTAAAAAGACTCAGTAAGCACCCTAGCTCTACCCCGATACTCATCTTCATTTCTAATTTTCCATATGAACCATAAAATTTCACAAGATAGTATAAACTAAAATAGATTATAGTTGTTTTCTAAACCATGTACAAAACCAATGACAATGTTCATAATATTAATAGTATTATCAATTGTAATACCGAATAGGAGCCAAATCTCCTTAGCTATTATGCATTCAAAGAATACACGGTTAGTAGTTTCTACTGCTTTACAAACACTACACAAATCAATAGCATTCTTCTCATTCCTAAAGGGTAGTCTATTAAGAATAAATGACCATTTGAAGCATTTCTTCTTAGGAGCCATAGTGCTACTGCATATCCTAATAAGAGTATTATGTCATTGTTTGTTAAGGAAACCAAAATGCCACACATAATAAATATGAGCAATAATATCGTTACTACAAGATAAATCATTATAAACAAGCTTAGTTTTTGTCCTCATAAGTGGAGTGTCATCCATCTAGATATAAGAGAGAGACATGTCAATATTAACCATACAAGGTTTAGGGAGTTGGAGAATATTACATGCTTCTCTTAGCATAGAATAAGTTCTCCAATTGGATGCAAGAATGTGAATTTTCATAGACAATTCAGATCATGAGATTACATGACCATTAATGATAACATCTTTAAAAAAACATATACCTTTACTAGCCCATCTCTTAGTTGAGCACCCTTGAATAAGAGCAAGGGGTTTATCTTTGTGTAAAATATTCCACCATATAGACCCCTCCCCACAAATATTACCATTACTATTGACCCTACAATTAGCTCGACCCATTTCCTAATAGATTCCCAACCTTTCCAAATAGCTTTAAACAAAGAAGAACTTGGTGTGGAGACAATTTAGTTCCTAGCAACTAGATTGCTAAAGAGGAGAGACTTCCAAGATTTGTCTTGTTTGGGTATAGCCATCCTAATATTATTCCTAACAAGAACCTTCAAAGGCTCTTCTACTTCTAGCGCATTAAATATCGATTTAGCAGCAAGAGTAATACCTTGAAGTTTGAGGTCCTTCAACCCTAGGCCCTCCATCCTTTTATCCATACAACATCATCCCCATTTAACAGAGTGCCTCTTCTTATTTCATCTCCCATCCGACCATAAAAAGTTCCTAATGCTTTTATGTATATCATTAATTTGGTAGTTGCTAAACATCCACACCCATGCATAGTATAGGCTATCTGATGATAGAATATTTTGACAAACTTGAATTCTCCTTGCGAGAGACAAATAATGTTTATCCCATTTTCTTAATTTAGTGTCCAAATTTCCCTTGATCAAAAGCCACATTTATTTCAAACGAGGGCATACATAGAAGGGTATACTCAGATATCTAACTTGCTTAGAGGGTCCTCCCCACTGGTAACCAAATTTACTTAGCTAGTTAGGGGGGTTCTCCAGCCAACCCAATAATATAGTCTTGGATTATGATATTTTAGCTCTAGAGGCTTCACCAAATAAACTGAGCTTAGTCATCAAGTAATCCATGTTCTTGTTTAACTCAATAAATGAAGTAGTATCATCAACAAACTAGATGTTTAACAAGTCAGCCTTATTTGAAAGACTGATTCCTCTATCTCTTGGTGAGAGAGTAGCATCCCTCAACATGTAAAAAATTGCATCAGAAGAAATGATAAATAAGGCAAGTGCCAGAGGGTATCCTTGTCTAATGGATCTTCCTAGTTTAAAATATTTAGTTACAAAACCATTGATTTCAAACTGAGAAGAGGCATCTCTAAGTAGGCCCTAAACCAAATGACAGAACTCCTTGGGGAATATAAAGTCCTACAACATCATGATAAGAAAACCCCACTCAACACAGTCATAGGCCTTCTCAAAATCCAAGACGAACATGGCCATTTTGGTTTTTAGTCTTTTCCCAACTCATAGCTTCTTATCTTTTAATAAGATTCTTGAGAATGTATTTGCCTTTGATGAACCCTATGTGAGTAGAACATATGAAGCCAAGTAAAATATCCACTAGTTTGAGGGCCAAAATCTTAGCAAGGATATTGTAAGAAACATTAAGTAGAGTAATAAGCATCCAATTCTTGATTAGATATTTACCCCCTTCTTTAGGAAGAAGTTTAATAATTCCTTCATTGGTGTTAGGACCAAGAGAAAACTTGTCTATTGCTTCCTTATATACTAACTATAGATCTTCACTTATCCATTCAATGTTATCCTTGTAAAATTCAATGAGTAGTCAATCTAGTCTAGGGGCCTTATCATTATTCAAAGGACTGATGAATCTCCTAATTTCCTTAATGGAGATGGTTTGCTTGAGACAAAGAGTATCCTCTGAAGAGATAGGGTTTGGAATTAGTCTCTTACATTTATCCCTAGAAATGACACAAGAGGGGTTGTCTTAAGAGGTAAACATTTTTTGATAATATTGGAAGAATTCATATTTAATCCCTCATCATCCACGATCTCTTTCACTTCAACCTAAATTCTATCAATCTTCTCCCTATATTCCTTCTACTTCAGCATATTAAAAATGAATTTAGATCATTTTCCCCTTAGTTGTAGCCAGTTCAATCTAGCTGTGATTTCGGCTCTTGTGATCTTGTCTTGTTGTATGTTCCTCAGAAGATTCCTAAATTGAGTCATAGTTTGGGTGAACTTAAGATTGTAGGGGTCTTTTTGGGCCAGAGCCTCCATCATCTAAAGATTATCTATTAGATCTTCTTCCACTTTCCTACTATCCTTGGCTTTCTTCCTCCCAAGTGTTTTAAGAGAACATTACCAACTACTAACATTATGGTTCCATCTTTCTAATCTTTTTATTAGGGCCACTGTACCATCTATCATTGATTTATCTTATCATATATACAATAGTGAGAACATCTTGGTCATCCAAGAGTTTAGTGTTCACTATGATTGTATCCTCCTTTACATTATTAAAAGGAACCATGTCTTCAAATAGACCAAAGAGACAATCAGGTTATGGTTTGATAATACGAATGGGTAGACTTTGACAAAGACACCATTACTATCTTGCATAAAGGAGGATTCCTTATTGGTGTAGAACCTATCTAGCCTATAGTAGATTCTTTTATGGTTTCTTTGGAATTTAGACCAAGTAAACTAAATCCCCTCATGCTCCTTTAAACCTTCTAAGGGATCAAATAGCCTTATCTTATTTTTCATTCTATACTACTGCAACTTCTCTCCTCCCTTCCAATCAATGTTCACACCTCCCAACTTATCATCAATATATTCAATCATATTGAAATCACCCCTGATAATTCAGGGAATGTTTGGAAGAGAGAAAAGTCATTGCCACATCTTTGTTCTCTCTCTATGATCAGTCGAGGCATATATAGAGAAGGCACCAATTTTTATGTTACATAGGTTAAAAGTAGACCATAAAACTATATTACATGGTGAGGAGCTATAATTTCAGATAAAATCATTCCATTTACCATTAATAAGCAAGACAACACAACCTTTCCTTTCTCATGTTTTGTGGCAATTTGACATGCATCTTTCCATATAAATTTTACATTCACTTCTAGTGTAAACTTAATTGCTTTGATTTCTTGAGGAATTTCTATGTCTGCATCGCTGTGCTATCTTGAGAAACATTTTGACCACATGCTTCCTATTAGGGGATTCAAGCCCCCTAATGTTCCAAGAGATGCACTTCATCACCATTAGTATATCATTTACTTAGATTTCTTGGCAGCCATATTATAAAGCTGCTAAAACACCTGGGGAATTCCACTTTAGAATCAAGTTTTTAAGGGAGGGGGGGTATTTTTCCTTTAGAGCCTTTAGGCTTGCCTGTTTTTCACCTTGCTTGGATTAATTTTCCTTTACGAGAAGGAACAAGAGTTTCACCATTGCTGATCTTCAACATCCTCTTGAATATCAAGCTCACACTCTAGATCCCCACTACTGAACAAGTTGTTGGAATTCAACTCTGCCTCCACTTCAGACTTAGAATAGATATCTTCTAGGGAATCTTCACAGTTGTTTAACTCACTAGAACCATAAGGTACTATGGCAAGGATGAGAGACTTATCAAGGATAGATGCTTTAATTGACGAGCCAATAGTAATATTTTGGGGGGTTGGAGGGGAAGTGTATAGCCCTTAGGTATAAATATCCATAGACTCCTTAATAGGAGCAAAATTCTCAGAATGAACCTCTGAAAGAATGTCAAAAATTTTGGATACTTTTAGGGGCTTTGTAGTCTCCGGAGGGGTGGTATTCTTCCCCCTAACCTAGCCAAATAATTGTTGGCTCTTTTTTTATTCTCAAACCCTTTAACAATAGATTTAACCATAGAATTTATTTTACCATTGGAAAACCTTATCTTACGTGGGGAGGAACCAGAGTCATAATCCATGGGCACCGAGAAAGAGCCATTTCTAGGGGGGTCAAAATGAGAACTACTCAAGTTGTCCTTGATAGAGTCTTTAATTTTATCCATGGCCAATTGCTAGGCATTTTTCCTTCTAGTCTTATGATTTTTAGGAGCCAAAAATTGGTCAGAGTACTTTTGAGACTCGCTAAGTTTATCTATAACATCAACAATTGTCAAGTGAAGAGGGGCTTTAGAACTCAAATCCCCAAATTTAATAGAGCAGTCAAGCACCAAAAGATAGTTAATAGGGTTTGAGACTGCTTCTTTAACAACCACTTTGAGAAAGTCCAGTTTTTCCAACAGAGGGGAATGACTATTTAGGTCATTCTCAGATGGAGAGGGATCCTTACCTCCAATAATAACTATAGAGATAACATTTCCATAATTACTAGGTGTGGTGCCCCTCCCTGATATATCTTTCCTTTTTGTGCATTGATAAACTATGTTGATATACCTTAGACTACCTTGTGATGCTTTTGACAGTTGCTCATGGATTTATTTATGATTTGGATGCTTCATTGTGGATTATAGACATATTATATTTGCACTTGACATTATGATTTCGTGTGGATGATGACATTCATAAATTATTATGATGATATACTCTTATATGTACTCATTTTATATGTGTGGTTTATATTTGTTTATGGTGATTTGATGATATCTTATGATGTACTAACCCTATTTCATGATTGTATTGGATGAGTTGATGCTATGATTGGTGTGAATATTTACTATTGTATTTGTGATAGAGATGATGTCATATCACTCATTGTGAGCATGATATTATGTTGTGATTCTCTTCATTTGTCTACCTATTTTATGATATACATTATTGTATATGTTGTCGTACATGTTTTGGTGATGACACGTTTGCAGGTACCAGACATCAACTCCACCTGGCTCCACAAGTATGAGCATGTCTTCATCTGAATGGCAAGTTGATTGGAGTTGACATGAAAACCCATTCTACAGTCTAGGTTTAAGTTGATTACCATTGTCAATTTGGTGTCTTGATGTGGGTTGTTGTTTACCATCAGTGGTCTCTTGAGTTATCCTATGTTGGGTTGTTTTGGAGTGTTATGGTTATTGATTAATTAAATCATTAATTAATTAATTAATTAATATAGTTTAATAATGTGAAATTAATTTAGTGGATTTACATAGTTTATAATAATGAATTAAATAAATAATTGATATTAATATTTAATATTAATATTTAATATTAATAAGAGAATAATATTGGGATTTATATTTAATAAGTGATTTTATATTATTGATTTAATAATTTGGGTATTTATTTATAAACCTTTGGTTATTTTATTAATGGGCTTTTATATTTAATTGTACCCATGATTTAATTGTACTATTGTGTTCCCCTTTTATTTATTGGAGTAATTAAATATTATATTTATTTTACCTAACCTATCTTATTATTGGTTGAGTTATTGAGGTAAGTTATTTAAATAATATTTTATATATTTTACCTTGGTTTTTCATAAGGTTGGTATGAAATATAATTTTATGCAATTTAATGAATGGCCGACATATTTTCTATAATTTTGAATGAATTTCTATTTAATGAGTTTTCTGATCATTGCTAGGGGTTGGCTTCCGAAAAGAATTTGCATTGTTGAAGATTGGATTTTGGATTTTGCTGAAGTTTGGCTGGAATTTGGTTGTGCATTGCTCTTCACCAAGATTCTTAGACCTTTTCTTCATTTTCTTTGTTTGAGGTCTTCTTCTCTTCTGTATTTTGATTTTGAAAGAATGTATGCGCCGTGTCTGTGAAAAAGAATGTAGTAAGGCTAGGAAAATTAGTAATGAAGTAGGATTATTTGTTTCTAGCCTATTAATAATAAATACAATGGGGGTTGATGTTTATATTGGTTGTGTTTTGGGATATTGCCGAGAATGGCTTGGTTCCTTTTCCCTGTGTGTTGTAATGCAATTGTATTTGTTCCCTAGCATATTGTCTATTTGTCTTGGGTGGAATTTGGTTGTAATTGTTTAGTTGTTATGCTCGTGAATTGAGGAGCTAAGTGCTTTCTAGGATTTCATCTTTTGTGAGCCTCCTATGTATTATCGGGAATGTTCTCAAAGGCTTGTTTAAGTCATATGTATTTAATTTATTCTTCTCCCTTATTTGACTGGTTTAGGTGTTTTATGGGTTGGATTTTGCCTTGTGAATTCATATTGAAGGTTTTTTTATTATTTATTACCTTAGTCGTAATTATTTTTTCTATTTCCTAAGTTTTCATCTTAAATGAGCTAGAACTTTGTTCATATCAGCTAATTCTATGTATGTGCCAAACCGAGTTGTATATCCACTGTTTAATTTATCATATGTGCTACTTTATCATTTTTATACACTAATTTGTTTGTCATTTGCGCTATCTAATTTGTCATATGTACTATTTAGCTATGTGTATGCGTTGTTTTATTGGTCAAAAGAACTACTAAATCATCTGTCAAAAGTGTTACTCTGTGGAACATATGAGCTATTCTACTTTAATTGGATGTTTGATTCATTTCTGGTGTTTTTAGAGTCTTTGTTTGGATACTTTCGTCTATCCAAAGGCAAGGTCTCTGTGTTATGAGTATCCTAAGGTGATTCGAGACTGCGCCTTTTGTTATGTTTTAGACAAGATGAGAAATACCTTGCTACAATGTTGGGCTCTTTGGTATAAATACCATTTCTGGTGGTATTTGATTTATGTGGTCTATGAGGCTATGATGTTGGCTTTATTATGCATTTATGATATTCTTATTGTGCATTTTAATTTTGAAAGAATGCATCCGTCATTTCTGTGAAAAAGAATGTAGTAGGGCTAGGAAAATTGGTAATGAAGTAGGATTATTTGTTTCTAGCCTAAAAATAATATACATTGGGGGTTGATGTTTATATTGGTTGTATTTTTGGATATTGCTGAGAACGACTTGGTTCCTTTCCCCTGTGTGTTGTAATGCAATTGTATTTGTTCCCTAGAATATTGTTTATTTGTCTTGGGTGAAATTTGGTAGTAATTGTTTAGTTGTTATGCTCATGAATTGAGGAGCTAAGTGTTTTCTCGAATTTCATCTTTTGTGAGCCTCCTATGTATTATCGAGAATGTTCTCAGAGCCTTGTTTAAGTCATATGTATTTGATTTATTGTTCTCCCTTATTTGATTGGTTTAGGTGTTTTATGGGTTGGATTTTGCTTTGTGAATTCATATTGAAGGTTGTAATTATTATTTATTACCTTAGTCATAATTATTTCTTTTGTTTCCTAAGTTTTCATCTTAAATGAGCTAAAAACTTGTTTGTATGCGTTGATTCTGTGTATGTGCAAAACCGGGTTGTATATCCACTGTTTAATATATCGTATGCGCTACTTCATCATTTGTATACACTAATTTGTTTGTCATTTGCACTATCTAATTTATCATATGTGATATTTAGCTATGTGTGTGCATTGTTTTATTGGTCAAAAGCATTGCTAAATCATCTATCAGAAGCACTAATCTATAGAACATATGTGCTATTCTACTTTAATTGGATATTTGAATCATTTCTGGTGTTTTCAAAGTTTTTGTTTGGATACTTTCATTGTCCAAAGGCAAGGTCTGTGTGTTATAATTATCCTCAGGTGATTTGGGACTGTGCCTTTTGTTATGTTTTATACAAGATGAGAAATACCTTGCTACAGTGTTGGACTCTTTGGTATAAATGTCATTTATGGTGGTATCCGATTTATGTGGTCTATGAGGCTGTGATGTTGGCGTTATTGTGCATTTATGATATTCTTATTCTTATGGAGATCTTGGATAGCTAGATTATGTTTTATGAGCACTTTTTTATTTGCATATGCTTATGTTCTAACCTTAAGGCCTATG
This sequence comes from Cryptomeria japonica, assembly GCF_030272615.1. Lineage (NCBI taxonomy): Eukaryota > Viridiplantae > Streptophyta > Pinopsida > Cupressales > Cupressaceae > Cryptomeria > Cryptomeria japonica. The sequence continues at coordinate 252,892,970 of NC_081407.1, read as the reverse complement.
TGTATGCTTAGGGAGAGTGGGCTTCCATGAATCTGTTGAGGTCACGAGGAATAGACTCCTAGGATTCCTTGTTATTTGGAGCCGAGGTCTGGACCATTTAGATAGATCATTGGAGGTTTATTGTATTAATCATGTGATAACATAATAATTAATCTAAGGTGGGTTGGGTAGTAGTAACTCATCTAAGTAAGATAAGAAATGTGTTTTTGGTGTCGTATCTCATGGCTTGGACACCAGAGTGAGGTGGAATATCTGGTAACTAGATAAACCAAACTCCCTTTCTGTATGTGTATCACGGATGCCAGGATGAGTTCTAGGATATCCTTATTGGTTATAGCATGTGATGACACTCTTCCCTACATGTTGGTCCTGGTTCCTTATGCCTTGTATTGTGGTGCCTCTGGATGTCCTGTATGGTGGATTATGTCATTTTTTGTGGTCTTGGAGTTATTTATCTCTTTGGTTCTTAGGTGTTAGCCTAGATCTAGATTGTGAGTGGTATCTTGTGTCATCTCCCAGCATGGGGGTGGTTCCATTGGTTCCACATGATCAATTTCTTTGATGCCCTCTTCCATTGGGATATTCTTCATTGGATTCTCTTGTGTGGATGTGGATATCTCATCTCTTTAGCTATGGATGACTCTTGTAGCAAATTATTGTAATATGATTCATTTGGCATTTAAGTTAGTAGGACTTAGGAGATGGTTGTAATTGAGAAAGAAGAATTATGTAATTGATGTTATGACATCTTGTAACCATTATTCTACTTCTTATGTATCTTTGATAGAAATTCATTAATGGAAATAATGGAATTGGCATTATGGTTATGCATTTAGTGATATATATATATATATATATAATGTGATTTAAGAAATGAAGTAGAATATGGTAAGCAATAATATTAAAGAAAGTGGATATGTTAACAATTGACACTCATCTACTGGATATCAATACTTGATTAGTGGTTTAAGGTTGCCATTGATGGAAACTACTCTTAAAATTCCTATCTGGTAATCAAGAATCTTGATATTTGGAAGTGGATATGAACTGGTAGCCAGTCAACTAATATTTAAGGTTGAGAAGAGCACTTTTGTGTTGGGATTGTGTTTTCGTTGATGTCACTAGTAAGTATGGGATGTTAACCAGTCATTGGAGTCACCGGTATACAAATTAGTGTTGGAGACATAAGTTGATGTTGATTGGTGAATAGGCATTGGAGATAGTTGGCTTTATGACAATGCCAACTGATGAGTTCAATGAGTGGCAGTATGTTGTTGCCAACTAGTAAGCATGTGATCGGTAAGGAAGCAACATTAAGCAAATGGAGAAAGTGTAGGCAACCAGTATGCAATTTGATGGTCCAATCAGTAGGACTCCCATAGGATAAAGATGTTGTCACCGATTTAAGAGAAGAATGACTAAAAGTGTGTTGCCTCAGATATCAAGGAAGACATATGGAAGTATATCGGGTTATGTGTAGAAGATGTATTTTCTCAAACAAGGAAGTCATATTGGTGCAATATCGGAAGTAGAATGAGCACAATATGTTGACAACCATTCCCATCAGTCATTTGCTAGCAGGTGACAAGGATCCACTCCCACCATTAAGTAATAGTGCTTAGCTTATCTCCCAATATGCATGGAATGCATTATCTCTCTGGGATAGGTTTGTCAAGAAGTTTAAGGTGGGTGATTGTGACCTCACACTAGATGAACAAGTGAAACACAAAGATGCCTCAGGTGCATGAAACCAGAGATGTGCACCAGATCAACAAGAGTAGGCATGAAGAGCCATTGTAAAAGAAGAGGAAGAATGAGTTGTGATGTGTTTGCGACCTTGGCAAATTAGTTGAGAGGAACCAATGAATTGAAGATGAAGGTTAGGTTGAGCAGCTACAGACATGGAGTTACCAAAATATTGATATCAACAAAGATCCTTGTTGATGATTGATGTATGTGTTGTCATTCCACCGGTGTGATAGGAAGTGCACATTAAAGACTATTGACATGTCAATGTTAATCGGTAAGAGAGAAAAGAGTACAAAAGTGAAATGCTCCTATTGGATGAATTTGAGCATGTAGTGGATTGACAAGGTTGGTTACTAGGATAATGTATCCCTTCAGAATAATAGGTGACTGCATGGCTCAAAGGTTGTCCGGTTAGGGAATAACCGACAAGGAAAGAAGATCTATAGTATAGAGGATGCACTAGTTGTGTGTTGTGGTTGGTGATTAAGTCTGAGCTAACAGAGGGAGCTGAGGTGGATGACGACAAAGATGACACGTAGTATCTAAGTGGAAAACATACAATAGTCAATGAAGAGTGTTCTGGAAAGGTTGATGATGAGTTGGTCGATATTAAATGAAGACCCCAAATATCACAGGTTGACTGCAGGGTTTTGCGGCTCAAGACAGATCATAGGACAAAGATCTGATTCATTGGCATCATGATCGATGTAGGATGTCCAAGTGCAGATCGGATTTGGTGAAGACCAATAGAGAGATCATTTAATGTGATTGACAAATTAAGCTTGATGATCAGTTTGTCATGTTTGCTAAATATAGCAAATGTGTATTGGAGCCAGTGAGATTGGCGGTGATGTCTGATTGCTTATAGGTCATCAATCCCCATGCAAATCAGATATGATTTGATAGTATCCACGGTCGTTGGAAGGAACCCTAGCATGCCACGCTTGAATGTCCATCTTGGTGGGAAAGCTCAAGTATAAATATGCAGACTAGAGTTCATTGAGGATGATGTTGTAGGCCAAATAGAGGAGAAGAAGAGCACATTGGTGGTTTAGTCCAAGTATAATCTGTGGAAGATCATAAAAGACTGAGAATGTGTGGAAGTGCAATCGACAAGATGACTTAAGAGGGGTTTAACTAGAAGGTTAGAGTGATACGTAAGCTACCAAGAGGGTAATAGTTAAGTGAACTAGTAGTGCTTGAACTGGCAGAAGGTAGCAGAGAGTGAAATGATGTAGAGTGAATGTCAGTAGAAAACTAGCATAACACATAGAAGAGTTTGACCAGTAAGAAGAGTAACTGATAACCAAGTGTAGAGTCTAACAGTCTATCAAACTGGTAGAGTCTGCACCATTAAGGAATTTGTAGTGAGAAAAGGAGAGCAGAGAAAGTGTGAGAAGAGACCAGAGAAGGTGGAGGCTAAGTTGAGGATGAGTCAGATTACCGATAGAGAATAGAGCAGAGGAATAGCGATTGAGAAGAGTTGAACCGGTAGATTATTTTGATTGTAAGAGGTTATGTAAATCATTTTTAACTGGGGTATTACTTTTATATTGTTTATAGACATTGTAAATTCTGAGTTAGAGCTCAATGTAGGGGTTGGTGCTCCTTGGCTTGGTGCCCTAAAATCAAGGGTTGGTGCTCCTTAGGTTGGTGCCTTACAATTTGTATCAGTGTTTATTGTGAGGCTAGATTGGAGTAGTAGACTCTAACAACATTTCTCATCAAGGTTTTCTAGATCCAGTGTTATGTGATGTGCCTTTTGTGTATGTTTGCTTTTTGGTATTTCTCCCTATCTCACTGGTATATTCATCTTGTGTTAGATCTACTAACTAGTACGCACATTAAGGATTTAAAGGGTTAAGTTTAGAAACTATTGATTCACCCCCCTCTCAATGGCATCTTGTGTTCTACAATTGGTATCAGAGCCTAGGTTCCCAGTTAGACACATGTTCTCCAACTTGGGTAGATTCTAGTTTTGAGAACACAATGGTCCGTTTTGAGTCAATTCCTACCCTGGTGTTTAATGGGTCAAACTATTTTATTTGGAGTTGTAGGATGGATGTCTACTTGTCCTCTTTAGGTTATGATGTCTAGATGTCAATTGTTAATGGTCTCTCTAGATCGGCCAGTCCTTCCACCGGTCCTGATGCAGAAAGAAGATATGAATGCAATACTGAAGCTATGCAAGCTATACTCAATGGGATCTCAGATGATATTTCTTCACAGGTGGACAGATGCAAATCGACAAAGAGTTTGTGGGATAGAATGAAGAAACTATATGGAAATGGTTCTAGCACTGCAAAACTAGTTTATGAGAAAAAGAAGAGAAATGGAATACATGAGCATACAGATGAAGAAGAAACCCATCTCTTCATGGCTCAAGAGACAAAGTGATATGCACACATCAGAAAATGATAACTCAGATCAATCCTACTGGCAATATGTGTTTGGCAGTGATGGTGAAGATGAAGAAGATGATGAAGCTCAAGTTGACCTTGAAGGCAAACTGGTAAGTGCTCTTGAAAAGTTGAGAAATGTTAGAAATGAATTTAAGAATTATAAAGATTTAGTTCATGAAGAATGCAACTAGTTGAGAACATGTCTTGAAGAGTCAAATAATAATATCTGCATATTGACAACTCAACTAGAAGAGGCAAAAGGAATGACTGATGAATTGAAATCAATATTTGATGCTAAGGAGAGAAGATGTGTAGAGCTGGAACTAGAAGTAGAGAAACTAAACAAAGACCTTGAGAAGTGTCAAGATGAGCTCAAGTTAAGAATCCAATATGATGGTAGTTTTGAAGCCTTGGATAAAATGTTGAACAAACAAAAACACTTCAAGGATACTGGTGGATTAGGATTGGATACCGGTGAGTTCTCCAAAAGAAAGGATGTCTCCAACAATGACATATAGTTTGTCTCCTCAAGTGGAAATAACAAAGGTCAAACCTTCACAGTCAGAAATGCTCCAAGAAAGATAGTTGACTTAACTACAATCGGTGAAGACATGACGATGATGATTGGTGTTGCAAGGAGGAATAATGCAGATCCACAAGAAAAAAGGAAGCAGAATGAAGGTAGCTTCATCATAAATAAGAACATAAGAAGATAGAGTGGAAGACCTCCTGTGGGTGGAAGACAAAGAGATGATGTTGTTCCCAAGAACAATCCTTAGAGAAGTCGAAATGGAGAAGCCAAACTAGTAAGATCACCTCATGTTAGGTAAACCAACTTTGTAAGTTACAAGCCCTCTTTCTTTAGTTCCTGTTTTTCTTGCAAAGATTATGGCCATAGAGTAGATGAATGCATAATGAGGTCTAGGAATAGACAAAATGTGTTTTCTAGGAATAATAATGTAGTCTTCCAAAGATGTAATGCATTTGGCCATAGAAGTCATGAATGCAGGAAGAAGAAATTTCAGTCACATGGTAGTTGGTGTGACAGTTATGCTTAAAATGGAATTAGTTTTAGAACATATGAGCATCAAAGACCTGCATGGAACAAATGGAGAAATGTTCTTGCAAGATCAAGAGATCTATTAAAACTGGTAGCTGGATACAATAGCCTGATCAAGAGAAGAAGATCAAACTGGTGTGATGGAAGGTCCTCCAATCATTTATCTGACAGGAACACAGTATGCTACTACCGAAATGTTCTTGGTCATACTACAAAATCTTGTAGTGCAAGGGCCAATAAGTAGAAGAAGGTAAGACCTACTCCAAATACTACAAATGAGAAATAGAGTGAGTACAAGAAGGTATGGAGGAAGAAGGAAGGAAGTAGAACCATGGACCGATACTGTGCATCTAATGAACATGTGATATCTCCTAAGCCTTAAAGGAGATGAAGGACTTAGGGGGGGTAATATATTGATCATATCACTCACCCCCATGGTGAAAATGACAAATGCAAGAATGGGTTGCTTTCGGTACAAGGGAGAAGTGAGATGGCAGTGTGTGTAGTTACCGCCTCAGCTACACATTTACACATGTGAGATGGATTTCTATTGCAAGTGTGAATGGATGGTTCAAACTTCAATTGGGATCAAAGACACTTGACACAAGATGAAAAAGGTTAATGGATAAAGTGTCCTAGTGGATATGTTGATCCGATACAGTCAACCGGTATGTATAGTATGTTATCGGTATGAATATTGACCGGTATTGCAGATTGAGTGAGTCAATGTATTCCGAGATCATTACAGTGACTCCTGTAGCATGGATTAAATAAGTTGTCTCAAGTGATATTGGAGAAGACCTGAATGACAATGTGTTGGTCTGGTAGGTTATCATATATGCATGCATCATTTTGATTTAAACAGTTTGGCAGTTGACATGATAGTGATGTCGTTTGGCATTATGGTCATATAAGATCATGTCATATGGTGTGATGGATATCATAGAGCTAGAAGGTCATTTGCAGGTCATGGTATATGCTCAACTCTACTGTTACAAGGTGCAAATTGGAGAACCAGTTTAGGACCTGTTAGGAAATGAAGACCTAAGATCTGTGGTTCAAGAGAGTTTACAGAGATATCTTTTGATTAATATCTGATATACTGAACACATGGGGAGATCAAGTGTCAGTGGTTGTACTAGTATGGTTGAAACTTTGTGAAGTGCTCATCAGTCTCTGTTTGTGATTTCCTTCAATATCTATTCAATTTGTACTTATTTTATATCACAATGGGACCATCAGGAGAGTTGCCTGAATCAAGGGAGAGAATATACAAGTGATATCAAATTGGTAACAGTGTCACCATCAACACTTGGTATTAGCAAATTGTTGTCAGAATAATTTTTTGCATATCAAAAGGGAGAAGATGTAGTCTGACCAACACATAAGTGAAATTTGCTAACACATTTTTTAATAATTGATATCAGAGTAGTATATACAACTAGTGTCAGAAGGTGTCTAATCCCTCTATCTCAAGTGTTGTTGGATAAGAGGATGTAGAGTGAAATGGTCAAAGGAGGAGAAGCAACCGATATAAAGTTTTGTCAGTACCCTTTGTCATTGTTCTCAAAAGGGGAGAGAAAACCTATAGTATACTAGATACTAAATGTGCTGACATCAATGTCAAATGGGGAGATTGTTGGTATTGTGTTGTCACTAATGTCAATCGGTAATGGTGTCATTGATGTCACTAGTAAGTATGGGATATCAACTAGTCATTGGAGTCACTGGTAAACAAATTAGTATTGGAGACATAAGTTGATGTTGATGGGTGAATAGGCACTAGAGATAGTTGGCATTATGGCAATGCCAACCGGTGAGTGATGATTGGTAGTGTGTTGTTCCCAGCTAGTAAGCATGTGACTGGTAAGGAAACAAGGTTAAGAAAATGGAGAAAGTGCACACAACCAGTATGCAGTTTGATGATAATTAATAGGACTCCCACGGGATAAAGATGTTGTCATCAAATGAAGAGAATAATGATAGAAAGTGTGTTGCCTTAGATAGAAGGAATGCATATAGAAGTCTATTAGGTTATGTGTAGAAGATGTATCTTCTCAAACAAGGAAGTCATATTGGTACAATACCAAAAGAAGACTAAGCACAATATGATGAAAACCATTCCCATCAGTCATTGGCTAGCAGGTGACAAGGATCCACTCCCATTGGCAAGTGATAATGCTTAGCTTATCTCCCAACATGCATGGAATGCATTATAACTCTTCGGGATAGGTTTATCAAGAAGTTAATGGTAGCTTATTGTGAGCTCACACTGGATGAACAAGTGAAACACAAATATGCCTCATGTGCATGAAACTGGATATGTGCACCAGATCAACAAGAGTATGTAAAATGAGACACCAGAACAAAAGAGGAAGAATGAGTTGTGATGTGTTTGCCTCCTTGGCAAACCAATAGAGAGGAACCAGTCAATTGAAGATGAAAATTAGGTTGAGTAGCTGCAAACATAGAGTTACACAATACTAATATCAATAGAGATCCATGTTGATGATTGATGTATGTGTTGTCATGCCATCGGTATGATAGGAAGTGTGCATTAGAGACTATTGGCATATCAATGTCAACTAGTAAGAGAGAAAAGATTGTAGAAGTGAAAGGCTCCCATCAGATGAAGTTGAGCATGCAGTGGATTGACAAGGTTGGTGTCTGGGTTAATGTATCCCCCCGACAGAATTGGTGACTGCATGGTTCAAAGGTTGACTGGTTAAAGCATAACCAGCAAGGAAAGAAGACCGGTAGTATAAAGTATGCACTAGCTATGTGTTGTGATCGGTGACTAAGTCTAAATCAATAGAGGGAGCTAAGGTGGATGCCAACAGAGAAGACATGTAGTCTCCAAGTGGCAAATATACAATACTTGGTGAGGAGTTTTTTGGCGAGGTTGGTGATGAGTCGATTGACACTAAATGAAGACCCTGAATATCAAGGGTCAATTGTACAGGTTTGCAGCTCAAGGCAAATCAGAGGACAAAGATCAAATTCATTGGTATCATGATCGATGGAGGATGTCCAAGTGCAGATCAGATTTAGTGAAGACAAACAAAGAGATCATTTAATGTAATTGACACATGCAGGTCGATGAATAGTTTTCCATGTTTGCTAAATATAGAAAATGTGTATTGGAAGTAGTGAGATTGGTGGTGATGTTTGATTGCTTGCAGGTCAACAATCCCCATGTAGATCAGATATGATTTGATACTATCCACGGTCGGTGGAAGGAACCCTAGCATGCCAAGTTTGAATATCTATCTTGGTGAGAAAACTCAAGTATAAATATGCAGACCAGAGTTCGTAGAGGATGATGTTGCAAGCTAGATAGAGGAGAAGAAGAGTGCATTGGTGGTTCAGTCCAAGTGTAATCTATGGAAGATCATAAATGAGTGAGAGTGTGTGGAAGTGAAATTGACAAGAGGGATTAAGAGGGGTTCAACCGGTAAGGTTAGAGTGATCCATAAGCTACCAAGAGGGTAACAATTAATTAAACTGGTAGTGCTTGAACTGGCAGAAGGCAATAGAGAGTGAAATGGTGCAGAGTAAATGTCAGCAGAAAACTGATATAACACATAGCAAGGTTTGACCAGTAAGAAGAGTAACCGGTAACCAAGTGCAGAGTTTGATAATCTATCAAACTGATAGCTTCTGAACCAATAATGAAGTTGCAATTAGAAAAGGAGAGTAGAGAGAGTGTGAGAAGAGACCAGACAAGGTGCAATTTGAGCTGAGGAAGAGTCAGAGAACTGGCAGAGAACAGAGCAGATGAAGACTAGTTGAGAAGAGTTGAACCAATAGAGTGTTTTGATTGTGAGAGGTTAAAAAAATAATTTGTAACTAGGGTATTACTTTTTTATTGTTTATAGACATTGCATTCACTGAGTTGGAGCTCAGTACAGGGGTTGGTGCTCCTTGGGTTGGTACCCTAAACTTTGTGTCAGTGATTATTGTGAGGCTGGATTGGAGCAGTAGACTACAACAACATTTCTCACCGAGGTTTTTCTCATGTTGGATTTTCCTTATATATCTGATGTTATGCGATGTTCTTTTTTTGTATGTTTTATTTTTGGTCTTCTCCCTATCTCACCAATATATTCACCTTGTGTTAGATCTACTAACTGGTACACACATTCAGGATTTAAAGGGTTAAGTTTAGAAACCACTGATTCACCCCCCTCTTAGTAGCATCTTGTGTTCTACATTTTGGTCTAAAATATTTCGGTGAGTGTGGTGTTATGAATCGTGCATGGGATGATTGAGCCGACATAGAGATATCATTTTATCATTGATTTGGTGATCCACATTGTTTTTGGTGATCCAGTCAAACCGACTCATGATTACATGTTACATTAACAGGCTGACTTGATAAATGATTATTTTGTGATTGCGGATATATTAGACTAGTGCATAAGATGTTTTTGGTGTGTAGTATGATTGATATGTGAGTGAGTGGTGACCAAGAATCCTTTGTAGCATAGTTTTACATGCGCATTCTTGATCTGGTAGTTGACTAAGATAGGAAATAGAGCAGAGTTGCATACCTTGTGAGACTTTGGGAGCTTCTTGCTTTGTTTGCTCTAAACTAGCTTTGTTCGGGAATAGATAGAAACCAACCAGCTATGCAGTGTGGGTTAGTCATAATATTTGTTGGGTATATCCCACACCAATGAACAACTATTGGCCCTACTATAACTTAACTACTAACTAGCTATTAAAGGGGGGCGGGCGAACTTGAAGCTCAAAATATCCTCTTCATCCTTGTAATAGCTTTATAACTTTTAGCTTATTAGATACAGTCAGAGATTTGGCACTTAACCAATACTCATCTAGGGATTGTTGGATGTTATTTTGGAGTTCTTTAATTGTATTTCATTATCGTAATTGATCAGTAAGGAAGTGAGCCTTCCAAGGTTGTAGCCATTATTTTAATTGAGCAGTGAGCTCTAGGTAGTGTGCCTAAATGCTTGTGCATTCCCCCTCATGTAATATTTTTTTTCTACTAGCCATAGTGGAATAATATTGTGGGTTCATTTCCCACCATGGTTTTTCCCATTTGGGTTTCCACTTAAAAATATTGGTGTTATGATTTTTTGGTTGGTTGTTTTGAGTTTCTACATTTCAGTTTCATGCTTATGCTTCCGATGGATTAAAGTTAAGTCAGAAAAATTGTTAACTCGTAGAACATTGATTCACCCCCCCCCCCTCTCTGTGTTCCTTGACTCTAACAATTGGTATTAGAGCCTAGTTCCTCTTAGAAAGCCTAACCGCTTGAAGAAGGTCTAGGAGATTGAATCAATGGATTCCAGTTTTCAGAGACATCTTAGTGTGGCACTTGAGGATCTTGATACAACAAGGAATGAAATCAGTACCTTAAAGAGAAATCAGTACTCAATCATTGAAGGAAGGAGAAAATGAATGCTTCAAGCTTACTCATGAGAATGATCAGTTGAAGCTTTAGTTAACACAATCAAGGAATAATGGTCAAGAACTTGAAAGACAGATTATTGCCCTAAGAGATGAACTTGCTACTACAAATGAATACAAAGAAATATTCAGTGCTATCTCAACAAGGCTTGATGGGATGCTGGAAAGTTAGAGACATGGAAAGGACATGCGAGGACTTGGATTTGAGAAAGGTGAATCCTCTAGATTTGGACAAAGAAATGCAAAGCCTAGGAACAAGAATCCTCTCGTAAGATAGCCTAAAGCTCAATAATTCAATGGTAGATTCTTTACTTGCAATAAATTTGGTCATACAATGAAAAAATGCATAAGTAGGGTGAATAATGGAATGAATAATATGAATAATGGTCCTACATTTATTGGTCAGTGTTTCATATGCAAGAATTTTGGTCACAAGTCAAATATGTACAAAGCGGTAATGAGTAATTTTCAAAACAAGAGATGCTATGCTTGTGGGATGTTTGGATATATCTCTAACTAGTGTAGGATGAAACCAAATCAGATGAACTTCAGACCTCTGTAGAATGTTGTTTGTCATGCATGCAATAAAACTAGACACATTGCAAAATATTGTAGAAGCAAAAATGTGAATAAGAGTGCTCTAGTAGACAAGAAAAAAATAGATGAGAAAGGCAAGGAAAAGGTAAATGATATCATAGACAAGAATGAGAATATGTGGGTCAGAAAGGATGAATCCAAAGAAGAAAATGTATCTCCACTTGAATCCGGTGCAGGATCTTCATTCGGTAACTAAGGCATTTGGTCTTAGGGGGTGGAATTTTTATGCAAAATCTTGCAAAACACCCTTGGAGAGATCTGTGATCAATCATGGTAGATTGCAAATGTTTGGAGATGACTATTCAGAACTCTTCCTATTGATATTTGAATCTAGCGAGTTGATTAAAGATAAACAGGGCATCCGATTGAACCTTATTAGTGCATTTATGTCAACTTCAAATTAGGGTTTTTGAAGGTTAAAAAGAATTTCAAAGCTTTATTTTTCACAATGTGATCAATACAAAGTGTAGAGCAATAGAGAAATGTAATTTGGAAATTTGAATAGTGATTACAATGATCCTAAAGTAATTTCTATCCCTGATTGGGAATCGAGGTATTTATCCATTTCAAGCTATCAATTTTTAAACCCTAAGTTCTCAATGGCATTAGTATCTAGAATTGCTACTCCACTAGTTATGGAAATCAAGGATAGGGCTCAACCCATTTTCAACAAACATCCTTTTAATTCAGTCGAGGATGATCTGGAAGGAGCATTTTTTTCTATACCCTACGACATTTTTCACAATGAGGACATCAAGGCATATATCCACTATTATTTTGAAGAGCTCAGTAACCCTGACATGTTGACCTTATACAACAATCATTTGGTAGACAACTTGGGGAATCTCAAGCCGAAATATCAGCATTTACAAGCCAAGGGTTTCTTTTAGTTCGTACACTTTCCAACATTTGATGAGAAATAATGGATCTGGTATGTACTCAGTAGAATTCACAATGAATTTATGTGGTTGGATAAGCCTTACAAGATTACTAGGCAAGCAATCCATGTCGTGACTTGTCTGAGTGCATCCGGTGAAGTTCCTAGCCTAAGGAAAATATCAAACAACTCTGTGATTGCCGCCACTGGTTCTCAATTTGACAGCAGAATGATGACAATCAATGAAATTTTAGAACATGATATCAAGTTTGCATCAATGGTGGTTGGATATAAAGTATAACAATCAAGCAGAAAAAACTCTATCTCGGGTACAACAATATACTTTACCTATCAAATGTTCAAGGAAGATAAGAGGTATGATTTATGTACAGTTCTCTTGAATGAGTTACTAAGAAATTCAAAGAAAATTAAACAAGACAAGAAGCACACCTTTAAGTTTGGTACCCTTATTATTTTTTTATCTCTATATTTCATGAATGAAATCCTGGGTGTTCAAGGAAAGGTCCAATGGGCCTATGACAAGCTGGTTGCTATGCAAATCATGGAAGGGATTATGGGGATTGGTGATGGCACAATGAGGATATCCACTTTGTGGGGTTATTTCAAAACTTTTCAAGCCAAAATGAAGAGTAAAGAAAGAATCCCAAAAGTGATATTGGAGAAGTATGAGAAAACAATTTGCTTCATGGTTGATAAAGACCAATATCTAATGGAAGTCCTTGAGCCAAGGAATTTGTGGACTCTTCTAATGGTTTATGAAGTTGATGTTGCTACCTTTGATGCCTATGCTCAACATATGTTGAGTCAGTTGATTGATAAGAAAGAAGGAAGTTTAGACACCTTCAAAGAAAAGTACATGGAGTTGTACAAGTAGTTCAATTCACCTAGAAGGAATAGGAAAGTACATGGGATTTACCTAGGAGGCAGTGAAGAAAGCAAGGGAAAAGCATGCTCAAATGGAGGATAAGGAGGAATTGAAGAAGCCTAAGGTTGAACTGGTTCCTTCTAAAGACAATCCAGAAGAGACCAAGTCTACCCCTACTCTGGTAGCACAATTTATAGGACAAAGCTCATCTAGAAAGGGAGTCTTGAAGATAAATGAGAAGCCTAAACAAACTTATGTTTTTGTATCTCCAGTAGCATCTAAGACCGAATCTGATGATGAAGAAGATAAGGCTAAGAAGAAAGGGTAGTTTATCAGAGTTGTGAGGAAACCTCAATCTGGTGGTGTGGAGCAGAGAAAGAAAGATAAGTCTAAACCTACCCTTACTAGAAGGCCCAAGAGCGGAAGGAAGATTAGAATTCAACTTGATAAAGATCTTGAATCTGGTGATCAAGAGGGTAAATATACATATGTTCCTCCATTGACAACAGATCAATTGATTGATGAGATAATTGTTGATGGAAATTTGAAGAATATTGGAGCATATTATGAAAATATAGATGAGGTAGATTATAGAAAAGTTGAGGAAGCCGTTGTTTTGTACTTGCATAACTTTAGTAAAACTTTGATTGAATTGGAGTGGAGATTCCCTAAAGATTTATATAACATTATTGATGCAAGAAGACTAACAACTAGTAAAATTGATAAGGAAATGAAAGAGAAAGAATTGATTAATGTTTGAACCTATGTCTCCCAAGATGAAGCCAAAAGACTCATTGAGGAAGCAAATAAGAAAGAATTCGGAAGAAGAAACAAGGTGAACAAGTTGATGATTGGAAAAGTAGAAGAGGTGAGGAAGGAGACTAAGAATATCTTGAGAAGAATCATGAAGAACAATCTTGTGTATAGTGATGTAGTTCAAACTTCCCCTCTGGAAGTTAAGGAAGGTGTCTCTACTGTTCAAAAGGATGAAAATCAAACTGAGGCGCATCCAGAAGACCAAAGCCATATATCACTTGATGTTGAGATCAATGCAAATCCTCTGGTGGTAGATAATGGTGGATATATTCCCTAGATTCAAAAGGATGATACTGCACCAAGTGGCAACATTGGTGCACAGGATAAAGGGAATGTTAATGAGGTGAAGGAGCTTGAGAAGAAAAAGGTGTGAGATGCAAAGGTAGATAAAGGGAAGGGAGTTGTTGATCCAACAATTAACACTTCTCTACTCAAAGTTAGAAGGACCCTACCCCAAATCTCAATCAATCTTGATTGTCCTCTAGATCTTGGATAAATGTCTCCTACTGAGAAGCTAATGCTTGTAGTAGCTGTGCAAGCTCAAGCCAGTCAGGATCTGGTCAAATCAGAGTCTGAAGACAAAAATCTTATTTTGATGTTTGTTGATGTGTTGCAGAAGGTGGCTCTGGGTTTGCAGCTAGATCCTAATTCTAGCCCCTCTAGTCAATTATTATAATTAATTAATAATGTAAATACCAATTTTGATTCTTTGGAGAAGTCTACTACTAAGCGAGTATTAGATAGATTTAAGGAGGTAAGAATGCAAACATTCTAAAAATTGATAGAAGATGGCAGAGTCAGTTTGAATAAAGGTCTGTAGACTATTTTTGATGCATTATCAGAAGGCTATAAAATATATATGTCTTGTCTAATTTTGCCAAATTTCACAGTAGATATAGACAAGCAAATCAGTATCTGTCAGGGTAAACTTGTTGGTATCTCACAATATTTTGATTCTAATGTATCCCTAACTAGCAGTGTAGAAGGGAAGATAATGGCTCTTAATGATAAAATATTGAGCCTTAATGCAGATAAGGGTAGACTATTGAGAAGATTTGGTGAACTCCGAAATTTGTTTGCCCCCGGGTTGGACACCATGTTAAGTAATAAGGTTGATTGTTTGAAGGCTATGGGACAACTTGTTCTATCAGAACTGAAGGATGTAGAGATTCATGCATATGTTTTCAGTGCATTCATCACAGTTTTAGATAACTTGAACAGTGGGTGGGACACCTAGGATCTTTAAAAACAATTTTTGTTGATATCTTCAAATACTTGTAAAGTCACTGATAGATATCTCTATATATAGGTTTTGGACAACACCCCATCTTTGGCATTGTTGTCAAAGGGGGAGAGTAAAGGTGAAAAATGTAATTACAATAGAAGAGTGCAATGTATAGAGCATGTTACAAGTTTCATAATTCTTTGTCTAAGGGGGAGCCTTAGCAATTTTGATCTAGTGTATAGGTTTCAACAGGTTTCAATACTTAGTCATTTTTCACAAGTGTTGCCATCAATGCCAAAGAGGGATATTGTTGGCAATTGACACTCATCTGGTGTATATTGACACTTGAATACTAGTTTAGGGTTGTCATTGATGGAAACTCCTCTTAAGATTCGTATCCAATAATCACGGATCTTGATATCCGGAAGTGGATGTGAATCGGTAGCTAGTTAACTAGTATTTTAGGTTGAACATAATTTTTTTGGTCCCGAAGCTTTCTGATGATTGCAGTGTTATGAATCATGCATGGGATGATTGGGCCAATATAGAGATATCATTTTATCATTGATTTGGTGATCCGATCAAGCCAACTCATAATTACACGTTGCATTAACAGGCCGACTTGATAAATGATTATTTTGTGATTGTGGATATATAAGACTGGTGCATAATATCTTTTTGGTGTGTGCTATAATTGATATACAAGCGAGTGGTGTCCAAGAATAATTTGTAGCATAGCTTCATGTGTGCATTCTTGATTTGATAGCTGACTGAGACAAGAAATAGAGCAGAGTTGCAAAGAAGATACAGTCAGAGATTTGGCACTTAACCGGAACTCATCCAGGCATTGTTAGATTCTATTTTGTAGTTCTTTCATTGCATTCCATTATTGTAATTGATCAATAAAGTAGTCAGCCTTCCGAGGTTGTAGCCCTTATTGTAGTTGAGCAGTGAGCTCTAGGTAGTGTGCCTAAATGCTTGTACATTCCCCCTCATGTAATATTGTTTTTCTACTGGCCATAGTGGAATAATATTGTGGTTTCAAATCCCACTGTGGTTTTTCCCATTTGGGTTTCCACGTAAAAAACTTGGTGTTATGATTTTGTGGTTGGTTGTTTTGAGTTTCTAAATTTTAGTTTCATGCTTAAGCTTCTGGTGGATTAAAGTTAAGCTAGAAGATTTGTTAACCGATAGAAAACTAATTCACCCCCTCCCTCTCACTTTTCTTTGATTCCAATAGGATAATATTAATGAATGGTATATGGATATTATGAACATCTGGTATTGGTGCCTTAAATGAATCTTAAGGGCTTTTGGTATTTGCATTATTAATGACACGATTCATGAAAGAATAGATGTTAGTAAGATAGTATGCATTGGACTATGATAGTAATTATGATATCATGTTTATGGTGAGACGTTCCTGGTAGGGTTATGTTATATGTTTGGTTTAGGTAATGGCATTGAGATACCCTAGGGAATGTTATTGATGTAATGTTTTTATTTCCGCTTGCATTATATGCTCTCATGATCATGTTCATGATAATTAATTGTTTATCTTGTTAATAGATGTTAAATTCACTTGATTAGTTAGTTATGTATGCTGTGTTAGTAGATGTTTAAAATAAAAAAGTTATTATCTCTATTTGCATGTTAGATAGTTGTATTTCTCTAGGGTATTTTGGTGGCCATTACACTGGGTGTGTTATTAGGTTTCTAAGAGGATATAATAGGGTATTTTATCCTTTTATGCCCCTTGCATCTACAAATAAAGCATGTGTTGATCCCACTGAGGGTTTCAATAAGATAGGAAATAGGACCATTATCAACATTGATCTCAATAAATCTAGGAAAGTCTCAGCCTGGGTTAACCGACACAAGAACTCGAGCATCCAAATGAGGCACAAGGGTCTGAGGGTTATCAACCCTAATGACCCTCCCAATAGGCTCGAGAATATGCAGGATGAAATTACATAGAAAAGGGGGTAGATTATTGATTTCAATCTATCTACGGTAGGATAATGCAAGAATTTCATCATTCATAGCATCATGGGACCAATTGAGAGCTTTAAAGGTGCGATTTCCAACCAACCAAAACCATTTTTGCACAGTTGTCACTTCGGACTTGGTGTCTTTGAGTAAAATTATGAATAAGCCTTTCTAAATCATTCTATAAAATGAGATATAAAACCCTAATGTTTTGAACCATTCATCCATAAATTTCCTAATTGGGCATTTAGCCACATCCAAGGCCGCCAAAAAAATTACAACATATTTTAACCTAGGTTTCTCTAAATAAAAATCCTTAGCCATAAATTCATTAGGAACGATAGATAATGTAAGCAAGGTAGTGCTAGAGAGCTCACCTCTTCCTCCTCCAGCGCCATTACCTTTAGAACTTGGCGAACTCACCACATCAAATTTGGCTTCGTAGGGGATAGAAAAAGCCAAGTCAATGAGGACATATTTAAAGGATTGAGCCCATTATTAACATCAGATGCATCTAGTGAGGCTGGCAAGAAATCAAAACTAAATACTTGGCCTCTCGAAGTGTCTCCCTTTACACAGTAAAAGGAATTAGTAAATATAGACAAAAATATCTAAGAATAAGGGTAAATATAGGGCTTGCCCTCATGGAGGAGGCCTTATCACTTCCTCCACAAATAGGGATCGACCCCTTCACCAGTTTTCACATCCATGCTTATATAGTAGCAGAGCCAATGGTAAATATTTCATGTCATTTTGAGATGTCAAAGTTGAAGATGGAGGACCTATTAATAGATCAAGATCTGTGGGATGTTCTTTCAATGCGAATATCTCAAGACCTTCAAATCCTATTGTGGTTGCTCAATATGATGTTATGGACCATAAAGTAAAGTGTCTAATCAGATTGTGCTTTGTAGACTATATTCTAATTAATGTCCATGAAGATACCTTTACAAAGAAGCTATTGACTAAGCTTGGTGAAACGTATCAAACCATTGAATTTTATTGAATCAAATTTTACTGAGGAAGAAATTCTATTCCTCAAGAACATAAGAGCATGGATGGATTATAAAAAAAATAGAAGTATTTAATATGTTGGTGGCTCAATTGGTATCTATTGGTGTTAAGATGGATGAAGAGGAGAAATGTTAGATCTTTCTTTGTTCTTTGCCTTATTCACGGGATTCTCTTATTATGGTGATCGGTAGTACTTCTATTGTTTTGAAGTTAGAAAATGTGGTGGGTGCCTTTCTTGGTGAAGAGATGTGGAGGAAGGTATCAATCAACTTGAAGGAATCCCTAACTATTCGTCGAAGACCTAAGGAAAAATGGAAGAAGAATGAGATCTATAATAAATCTAAGTCCAGAGGGAGATTGAGATCTCTTAGAAAGTTCAAAGTCATTTGTTGGAATTGTAGTAAATTAGGACACATTTGTAAGGACTACAAAGAAGAAAAGACGAAGAAAAAGAAGAAGCTTGATTCTGATTCTGAGTATGAGAAGGAAGATGGTTATGCATTCATGGCAACTTTGGCTACTCATGCAGGTAATGATGCATGGTTAATTGACTTAGGTGCATCATTTCATATGACTTCAAATAGAGATTGGTTTTTTGAATATGAAGAATTTAATGGAGGTAAGGTGTACTTGGGTGATGATTCACATTTAGATATTGTTGGTCATCATAAAGTTAGAATCATGTCTCCTAATAGTAGAATAAAAAGAATTAGCAGCATGTCGCATATCCCTGGACTAAATCAAAATTAATTATCTGTGAGAAAATTGATAGATAAAAGTGTCCAGGTAGTTTTTTCTAATGTGAAATGTAGGATGGTTAAGGGTTCTATGGTGATTTCTAGAGGTGTCAGATTCATAAATTTGTATAAGATAGAAGCATACACTGTTGAGTGTAATAGAAATTTAATAAAAAGTAAATATATGGATACTTCTTTAGAAGATTTGAGGGTTTCACCTTGAATAAATGTACATGGCTTTTGGGTACCTAAGGATGCTCGTTCTTGTGAAGAAAAGTTACCTTTAGAGAAGAATATGTTATGGCACTATAGACTTGGCCACATTGGAGAAAAGGGTCTAAGGAACTTGAAAAATAAAAACCTTGTTGAAGGTTTGAATTATTGTAATCTTGACTTTGATTTTTGTGAGCATTGCATTTATGAAAAACAAAATCATGTTCAGTTTTACTTGAGTTCCCATTAATCTTGTGGTGTTTTGGATCTTATTCATTCTAATCTATTTGGTTTTGTAGATTTTCCTTCCATTGAAAAATCCACATATTATGTTTCATTAATTGATGATTTTAGTAGAAGGGCATGGGTATACTTTATAAAAAATAAATCTGAAGTTTTCAGGTGATTTAAAGAATTTAAAGCAATGATTGAGTTGCAAACTGGAAAGAAAGTAAAATGTTTAAGGACTAATAATGGCAGTGAATTTTGCTCTAATAATTTTGAAAGATTCTATAAATACAGTGGCACTAATAGAGAAAATAAAACTTTTTATTTTCCATAGTAGAATGGAGTTGCATAAAGAATGAACAAGACACCAGTGGATAAGGCTAGGAGTATGTTGAGTGGTGCTAGTCTAGAATTAAAAATTTGGGCTGAAGTTGTTTCTGCTGCTTGCTACTTGATTAATAGGTCTCCAACATCAACTCTTGTTGATAAAACACCTATGGAGGAATGGTTGGGTCACAGGCTCTCATTCAGACATCTTATAGTTTTTGGTTGTGAGGCATATGCACATATTCTAAAGGAGAAGTGAAAAAAATAGGAGAACGAGGTTGTGAAATGTATCTTCATCATATACAGTTATGGTGTGAAAGGATACAAGCTTTGAGACACTATTGCAAAAAAGGTAATACATAGTAGAAATGTTATTTTTAGAGAGATTAAGTCTCCTTTTATTACATTATATCCAGAATAGACTAAACAAAAACATGTGATTCAATTCCCTTCTACGCTTAAAAGAGTTGAATCGAGACCACTAGATAGACGAGAAGTTGAGGAGAGCTCATCTAGCTCTGAACCTTTAGAAGAGGAGGAAGAACCTCCAACTCAGCTTGTTCGAAGGTCTACAAGACATAGACAACCACCTGAAAGGTATTCACCTAATGACTAGAGATGTATTTTTTCTTTGAATACTAATGTTAATGAACCTTGATTTATAGAAGAACCATTAGGTATGAATGATGTATAATCCTCAAATATTTCTATGGAAGAAGAAATCATAGGTTTGAAAAAGAATGATGCATGGGATCTTGTACCAGTGCCTATAGGACAAAAGCCTATTGGACCTTGTAAATGGGTGTTCAAGAAAAAGATTGGTTCAAATGGAGGTATTGAGAAGATAAATCAAGGTTGATTACTAAAAGCTACTCTCAAGTTGAGGGTGTTGATTATGGTGAGATATTTTCTCCTATTGGAAAAATGACATCCATTAGATTTTTGTTGCTTATGATTTAGACGTTGAGAAAATGGATGTAAAAACTTCTTTCGTTCTTGGTGATTTGGAGGAGGATATTTATGACAAAACCAGATCACTATGTGGTGAAAGGTAAAAGTAATTTGGTCTGTAAATTAAAGAAATCTTTGTGTGGACTCAAACAGAGTCCTAGGATGTGGTACCAAAAATTTTATACATATGTGTTGGGTTTGGGATTTGAGCATTCTAAATCAGATGGTGATCATTTCATGTACATTGCATTACATGTTGATGATATGTTATTTATTGGTAAAGGGAAAGGTGTGATTCCAGAAGTAAAGTCTCAGCTTGCTGCTAATATTGAAATGAAATATCTTGGTGCAATGAAACACATTCTTTGGATGGAAATTAGAAGAGATAGAGTGAACAAAAAGCTATGGATAGGCCAAAGGAAGCATGTGAATTTAGTTTTACGGAGGTTCAACCTAAAGGATTATAGAAACTTATGTGGTCCTTTAATAGTTGAAACTATTTCACATTGTCCTACATCCCCATTAGAGGTGGAAGACATGAGAAAAGTGTCTTACTAGAGTGTAGTTGGAAGTTTTATGTATGTTATGGTCTACACTAGACCAGACATTTCCTAAGAAGTGGGAGTTCTTTCTAGATATATGTCTAATATTAGTAAAGTTCATTGGGATGCAGTTAAAATAGTCTTTAGATATTTGAAGGGTGCCTCAGAGTATTCTTTTTGTTATCATGTTAATTGGGTAGGAGACATGATTTCCCTTGATATTCATGGTTATGTGGATTCAGACTAGGCAGGTGATATTGATAGCAGAAGGTCCACCAATGCTTATGTCTTTACTTTATTTGGTGGTGCAATTAATTGGATGAGTAAGAGACATTATATAGTTGTTTTTTCCACTATAGAAGAAGAGTGTATGATAGCTAATCATTCTTGTAAAGAAGCCATTTGTTTTAAAAGACTGTGTTCAAATATTAGAATAAAACAAGGTGCAGTGACAATATATTGTGATAGTCATAGTGCGATCTACCTAGCAAACAACCCAACATTTCATGCCTAGACCAGACACATTGATGTTCAGTATCATTTTATCAAAGATATGTTGAGTATCATTTTATCAAAGATATGTTCGAAGATGGTAGGGTGAAGCTAGTTAAGGTAGATATTTTGATGAATGTTGTAGATTCTTTAACTAAGGTTGTGAGTGCAACTAATTTTAAATGGTGTTCAAAGTCTATGGGTGTCATGGCCTCTAGCAATTAATTTATAGTGTAGATATTCCCTTTTCTCTTGCAAGGTGTTCAACAAGTGGGAGAATGTTGGGAAAATGGTGTCCCAAACTTGCATTTACATAAGGTTACTATTTATAGTAAGTTTTTATTTGAGAACTAATAGGTTTGAAATTTTCCCCAAAGCTTCAGATTGGCTAGACAACCATGCTAGTGAATTTTTGGTGCAAGATCATAACTAGATTTGAAGATATTAAAGTTTCTATTTTTTGAAGTTATGATAAATGACTTAAATTTGATTTTGATTACTTTAGAGGCTCTGAAATGGCCTAAAAAATTCAGCGTAATTGGTGCATCTGATTACAAGGTAATAGAGAATGTATTGATCTTTCTAGTGCTTAAAAAAATTCATCAATCAGACACCTAGTTCAAAAATTTTGGCCCTAGAGAGTTTGGTCTCCTAAAATAGGAATATAAAATGTATCAAACATGTAAATGAGTTGTAAAAGGGAGGTACATGTGTTGATGTGTGTTTTGACCACGAGGGCTTCACATAGTGACCCCGGGTTATATCACATGCATTCATGGCATACTAAAAAATCCCCCTATTTTCAAAAAATATTGCCCTAAAATAATTTTTTTGACACCCCTTCTCAATACATAGCTCAAATTAAAAACCCCCCTATTTTCACCAAATATTTTATTTTTTCATAACTCAAATTAAGAAACCCCCTATTTTCACTAGATAGGAAATATATTGTTCTTAATTTTTAGGATATTAAACCCCCCAATATGAATGCATATGATATAATATTTCCTAGCCAATGAACCCCCCGTGGTTTTGACACATCATAGGGCATCTAGGATTAGAGATAAGATCAGATCCACTTTATTCAGTGGTTTTAGCCCATGGTTTTTTAATACCATTTGACTATTCCATGTAGTGTATCTCCTATATAGGAGGTTGCTAAGATGGAGGTTTTGTAAGAGTCTTATAGCTATTGAGTTACCTCTAAATCAGACTTGGTGATACCAAGTGTTAATATTTCTTTGCAAATATATGAATAAATTTTGGAGTGTGCGGTTTTTCTCCCAAAAGGGTTTTCCTCACATAAATCGTTGTGTTGTGGTATGCCTACTATTATGTCCATTTTTGTTAAGTTTTTTATAAATTTTGTAATGGCCTTTAAAAGTTTTCGTATTACCCTCCTCTGAAGGTTAGTGCAGGAAGTTGTTCCACTACTTAAATTCCTTGCACTCTCCTCCTCATATCAAACCTCCTATTGTGATAAATTTGGATGATTATTTTGATGATATGGTTAAGAATATTGACAAGGATAATGATGATCTATCTTCCATTCTTTGAAGAGAATTAACTTAGCTCATAGTGACACACATTGTTGAGAACATCATTATAGCATGGTCCTTGTTTAGCACAAGATATAGCTAGATCTACTATACTTTTTGTCTCCTTTGGAATTTTTCCATCATCCTTAATTGGTGTTGGGAAATATTGGGAGGTGAATGGTTTTCTAGATTTTCTCGTTCATGAAGTAGATTCTTTATTTTATGCATTTTCTTACATGTAATGTGATACCATATAATACAATTCTTGGAATGTATTTTCATTTTTTGAGAGCTCTTCAGATGGCCCCTATTGATTTGTTAGCACAAGACTTCAAAGGGACTAACCCTATCGTAACATTCCTCCATTTGTACCATCATTCTTCTATATGTTGTATACATGTTATGTCATAAAAGTGCTCTTATTGTAAAGGTGATTTTGCATTTTCTACTTGGGGACTTTTGACCCAAAAAATATGATATTCATGTTATGTTCTCTTCTTGTATTCTACTTGTAGCTCCACTACCTTTGGGGGATGAGGTCAGTTGAAAAAAATCATACTCGATATACATGAGTTGTTTGATGCACATATTGAACCCACATAGAAAGCCCATTATACTCTATTTCATGTGACCATTGCATTTGTTTTTCCTATATTTGAGATCATTTTATAGTTATGACATGCTTTTAATTTGGATGCGTGCATGCTACCTTAAAGAAATTACTTCCAATAAGGTGTATGTAGTTGTTTTAATATGGGGTATACACTCCACTATTTATTACACTTTATGCATACACCATGAGTTTGGTTTCTACACTTTTACCACACACCATGATGTTCTAGGTGTCACTACAACACCCATTTATTAATCGCATTTCAATTTATTTTTTATGCACACTGCAATAGCCATTTTCTGATCGCATTTTTTTTAGATTATCTCGCAAACAAAGACTCTTCTTTATAATTTTCCTTAGAAATATTAAATTAGTATAATACACTTTTCTAAACCTATTTGACTCTCATAATATGACTCCTAGCAATTATTCCTTACTAGACCTATATTTCATGCCTCTTCTCTTATGGCTCCTTGTAAGCACTACTTACTATCCCTATGATTCCATATCTTCCTTTGTTCTTGCATGCTCCATGTGTATATGTAAACAATGTTGATCATGTTACTCCTTTTATCTTTATATTTTACATTGATAAGATCCTAAGTCTTGGGGGATTTGTGTTGTCTTATCCTTTTAATGTCTTGGTGAAATTATTTTGTTGCTATCTTAATACTTTACCAAGAGTATGAGAGAAAGGTCATACTCTTGCTAAAGTGGGGCTAAATGAAGTGTCAAAAATTGTACCCCTACGATTTTACACTCATTTTAGGATCACTTTGGTCGTTTTCCCTCATTCCCCTAATTCATAACTAATTGTTCTTAATCCATGGCTAAATATGGAAGCCCAACACAAACTTGAACTCATTGACCTTGATTTTGGCTCAAAAATCTAAGAGTATGGCACCTAGCACCATAGACCTCATAGACTATTGCACCTAGTACCCTATTCTAGGCTTTTTAGGTAAAAATTTAAATATATAATGGTCAAGAAAATGCAGAGTGGGAAAGTGATCCTCAATGTAATCCTTCTTCAAAATTTAAACATGAAGTAGGTAAGTTGTGTATGAATACAACTCACTCCCCCACATTTAACAATCTCCTAATTTCAATTCATCACTCCAATTGAGCAATTCAATTTACGCATCTTTAAAGCATTAGAGGAAATATCTTAAGTCAAGTATTCAATTTTTCAAGTTCAACAATCATGATCAAGTTTATGTGTTCCTCCATGACTGAAATCATGCATCAACTCCTATCAAGAAACATCGACCTTTTGTGAGGATTGAAGGCAATAAGCTCATAGAAAACATATTGTTTGTCCATTCAATATTTTCTTGAGGTTTTCAACTTCTGCTCTACCAAGGGTAAGATCTCTCGCACCATATCATAGCTATAGTGGAGGTTAATTCCTACTTAGGGTTATACTTATAAAAAAAATTACACAACACAATATTATTCCCTATTTTATATGTACAATTTTTATAAATGATAGTGAAAGGTTGTAGAGTTGTAGCGTGCAAACTAAGACATACAACTCCAAATTTTGAACAAGTGAAAACTCATGGTGTATGCTGATTTT
The DNA here is from genome assembly GCF_030272615.1 of Cryptomeria japonica. Taxonomy (NCBI): domain Eukaryota; kingdom Viridiplantae; phylum Streptophyta; class Pinopsida; order Cupressales; family Cupressaceae; genus Cryptomeria; species Cryptomeria japonica. The sequence continues at coordinate 252,867,699 of NC_081407.1, read as the reverse complement.
CACATGTGACCAACACTTTTTGGCTCAATTTTAGAGGGAGTAATCTATGGAGCATCTTAATCTAGAATCCAAAATATTAGTTGACTAAAGAACCCCCATGTCGAAGGTGCCTAACACACTTGACCTACATTTTTAGGCTCAATTTCAATGACAGGTTCCTTTTTGTATCTCATTTTATGATCTATATTGATATGTTTACTTTTTGATCTATTTCTTTCTATTTATGCCTAATCTTAGTAATTTACTAGCATTTTACCTAGCTCGTGCATAATTTATTATTATAATTATATCCAATCATATCATTCAAAATGTGAAGAACTAATAAAGTGCTTAGCTCTCCTAAGTGACTAAAGTTCAGCCTAATTGATTATTCCCCAATACAAGTTGGTTTAGAACTGATTCCTAGTTTGTATGTTTAAGCTAGTGAATACACATTTTCACAATATTTCAAAGCTATACCAACACTTTGCATGTGATCTTCTTAAACCCATTCAAACAATATCTTTGAGAGAATGTGAAGATCAAAAGAATCATTGAAACACTTTATTGGGAGCTTTTAATGGCTTCTAGTTGATTTTGTCTTAATAATATTATTCCCTTTCTCTCTCTTTGTCTTTTCATTTCTAGTTTCATATTGTATTTAATATTTTTTATATTTTAATCATTTACTTTTCTATTAAATTGTGCAACATTTTCATTTACTCTTTTAAATATGATTTTTTTGGGGGGTTGTTATGGAGGTCAAAAGACCAAAATAGTGGTTTGACCATAGCAAGCCTTTCAAATAGCCACTAATATTTATTTTGTTTCCTTCTTCTTGTTTCCAAGTTCTTCTTATGTTATTTAATTGACCATTTAGTAACAAAATACCAATCTTTTCAATCCCCTCTTTAGGTTGGCAGCTTGGTGGAAAGTGGTTGAATTGTGATATTATGTCACTGATATTAGTTTGACAAGGATGAGATCTCTAACAATCTTCCTTGGGTAAAATTTATTCATATTCTTTGGTTTAAAATTTGACTTCCGGACTATTAAGGTTATTGTTGTCTTTTCTCCTTCGAGATGGATTGATATGAATCCTCCTTCCATATAATACAATCCAAACTACACTAAACAACTCTTATTTGACAATTCATCACTAGTATACTTTATTCTATTGACGAAAGTTCTTCTATAAGATCTTCAAATGAGAGTCATGGCTCGAAAAGAAAGATGAAAACTCCATTGATTAAAAACATCAAAACCCAAAACAAAATGTTCCTTTTCTCACATGTAAAAAATATAACTAAGTTTAAAGTTTTTCATTTTAATATGAGTTTCTTTGAATAATTTATCTAAGTTATAATATGCTTTAGATAAAGAGAAGATTGAAAATTTCATATTTCACATAAGAAATACCATTGATCGATAATATATTTTTTAAGATTCTAAATTCTAATTTATTTGAAAGGGTAAAAATCATCATTATTATATAAATTTATAATAATGTAAAATAGTATAACAAAATTTAGGTAAATAATATAAATTTAACATTTTAATAAATAATTATGGGTTTGTTAGTTTGTTGGCTTCTATTGGGTCTAGTTAGTAGAAGGTTTTTGATTGTGGGTTCTCACTCCTCATGAATCCCAGGTTTTGTTACCATGGATGCAATTATATAAGGTTCGAGTCTCTCCCATCTTTTTTAATATTTTCAGAACATTTTAATACATAATAAAAATGTAATTAATATAAATCTTTAAAAATGGAAATAGCATTAATTGAAAAAAAAATCCATTAATAATGTAAAAAAAAATATTTAAAAAAATAAATTACATAATAAATTGAAAGATAACAAACAATGAACACAAAATATAAGATCCTTCCAAGCATCAAAGAAAGAGGAGTGTTATATAACTAGCGAGTATTAGAAGCTGATTCAAAACACATTCAACATATGAGTAACGTTAAAAGTAGAGTTCGAAAAAAACTAAAAGTATTGTCTTCAAATATCGATGTATGGTATAAACTATTGGAATATTAAAAAATCTTCACAAGTGTATATTCAACTTTAAAAAATCCTACCGTAACTTCAGCAAAATTTAGAACATAAAAATGACATACTGACTAAGTCTATATTGTGACCGATACGTGCCACCCACATCAAATTTTGAAAGTAATAAAGTTCCTTTTATATCTTTCATTATCGAAAGGTTAAATAGTTCATTGCAGCTGTCTTAACAAAGAAGAAAACTATGAGGTGAATACTACAGTTCACGAGAATAATGGAAAAAGGATGACAGGAATCTAAGCTTTCATTGTCTCTTGTCAATGAACCGACGCAAGCAATAATCTTCAAGTCAATTACGCACATCATGCGAAAAACACTTTGCTACAATGAAAACCAACACATCATAGAATTATTGCAGAATTTAACAGATTTCAATGACTCGAATGCGATGGTAGATGGGACAGTTCACCTAAAGCAGAAGGGATTTCTTTGTCAACAGCTGGATGATTAGTGAACAGTGCTGGATAACAAAGTCATGTTGCACGAGAACTAGACTTTTGTGCACTTACTCACCCAACATTATTCCAACTGGAAATATAATGGGGGCAGTTTACTTACTGATATACTTAGAAATCAAGACTGGGAATGTTTCTATCATGGGTTGCATCAGTTTGTCGGCCATCATGTGTTGGGGACCTTCTGAATAACAAGTTTGTGGGACATTTTATGATCGTATTCTTCAATGATGTTGCTACTTCCATTGCGAATATGGAGAACATCAAATTCTCTAAGAGATTCCTGACTAAGATGTTTTATGACTACTTGAACAGGTATGATGTAGGCTGCTCCATGTTTCTTTTGTCTTGGGGTACTACTTTTGCTTTTAGAAGGTAATCTGATACAGGCTGTTCCTTGCTTGTTTTGTCAGTGATTAGAAGTTTGGTTTTTCTTAAGTAGTTTCTTGGTTGCTTCTTCTAATTGTAGTTTTAGGCATTGTTTGACTGAGAAAGAGTACAAGAAGCCTCTGTGATTTTATAAACTTTGCCTAGTGTGCATTGTATTTGATTTATGTTTTAAGTACATAATGGTTGAAAATAATTGATTCTTACAATTTAAAATCATCAATTTAATGATTGTAAACTAGTTCAAATTTTCAATTTATAATATGGGTGAAATTTTGAATTATTTATAATATGGGAGATTAGAGAAGGTTAAACAAATAAATCTGAATTATTTAGATAAGATAGTAGGAGTGAAGTCAATAAAGACATCTTTATTTTAATGAGAGATAACTTAAATATATGGAAAACATTGAAACATGTGAAAGTATGTCTAAAATTATAATAGTTTTATTAACTACGGATGAAAGAAGAGAATTCTCATAGAGAATGCATATCATCAATCAAGAGTGTTGCATTATTATAAAAACCATGAAATAATAAAAAGTAAAAAAAGTACATTTGATTGTGTAAGAATATATGACTCGTATATGGTATGATGAAAGTAATAAAAATTAGATGAAATACACGAGCCATATGTAATGAAATTATTATATCTCATGTGTCATCTAGGGAAGAGATGGTTAAATGAATTATATTAATATAAGTTTAATTTTAAAAATTCAATGAAAATGAATATAATTTATAATTGTTTTTAAAGATTATTTATCCAAAGTAAATAGACCATATGCCCCCAAGACACAATATAATAAATGAAATAGGTCCCAAGCCAATTAAAGCTATTTTTTATTTGAGACCTAGTGCTACATTTGGATTACACTCATTTTACTAAATAATAAGATCATTAACTTGAAAATTGATTAAGGACACATCAACTATTAGTTTATATAGGTCATCTTTGGTAGGCCCGGATGTATTTTAAGGAATTCACACCTTTTGCAATGATTTTAATCTTCTAGAGGTGAATCTAATGATAGTTATAATCATCAATAGATGCTTATAGCATGACATGAAGAGAAGGAGTCTCAATCTGAGCCAATTTCATAGCTACTTTAGCACCATATATGAAAAAAATTGAGTGGAAATTGTAGGAATGCAAATTATGAAATAATTGGTCTATTAATCTAGAGAAATTTAAGAAAGCTAATCTTTGCCCCATTTGTTTATAATACTATAAAAAATATACTTGAGGGTCCTATTATGCCTTAACTTGACCATTACACTAGATGGATAATATGGGATGAAAAAATGATGTTGGATATGAAATTTATCCTAGACCTTCTCTACATATATATTATTAAATAAAGAACCATTGTAAGAAATAAATTTAGAAAGAATCCTAAAGTAAGAAGTATTGTATTCAATTACAAATTGGTAGACGAGTTTAATAGTAATGGATTGAAGAAGATAGCTTCCACCCACATTGTGAACTAATTTGTGGCAATGACTATAAATATGTCCCTCAAAGAGAAAACAAAATACCAATCAAATTTAGTCTCAAAATAGAAAAGGGCCAAGGTGAACTAAAAGGTTTAAAATTTTATGAAGGAGAAACAATATCATTACTATGTTATTTATCAAGGATATTTCTTAATAAATTAATGATGGCGTTCCTCTTTTTTTTTGAATTAGTATTGTTGGCATTGTGTTGTCATTGATGTCAACTAGATTGTGTTGTCATTGATGTCAACTAGTATGGGATGTTGACCGGTGCGTGAGTATTGGAGACCAGTATGATATGTCAACCGGTGATTGATATGTTGGTAGTGTGTTGTTGCCAACCGGCAAGCATGTGACTAGTAAGAAAGCAAGGTTGAGCAAATGGGCAATGTGCAATGCAACCGGTATGTAATTGGATGTCTTACAGCAAGACTCCCATTGGTTGAAGATGTCATCATAGGATGAAGATATGACAGACAAAGTTTGGGCTGCTGCAAGTTAGTAAGGTAGACAAAGCGGATGTCTAACGGATTGTGTGTCTGATTGAAGGTGTATCTGGTCAATGCCAGCTAAGTCATACCAGTGCTATACCAGAAGCAGAGAACATAATGTATTTGGCAACCAGTTTCTATCAGATGATAGTCAGCAAATGAGAAAGATCCACTTCCACCAGTAAGTGGTAATACTTAGCTTATCTCACAATATGCATGGAATGCATCATAACCCTCAGAGATAAGACAATCAGAGAAGTTGAAGGCAGGTGATTGAAGGATTATACCAGATAACCATAGTGGAACATGAGGATGCCTCAGGTGTGGGAAACTAGAGATGTGCACCGGATCAACAAGAGTAAGCATGATGAGCTATCGGGACATAAGAAGAAGAATATGTAGTGATAAGTTTGTCACTTTGATAAACTAGTGAAAGTGGAGAACTAGTCAAATGAAGATGAAGGTAAGGTTTAGAAGTTGCAGACATGGAGTTACTGGAATGATGATATCAATAGAGATTCCTAGTGATGATTGAAGTTTGTGTTGTCATGCCACTGGTGTGATAGAATGTGTGCATTGGAGACTGTTGACATGTTTTTGTCAACCAGTAAGCGAGCAAAGAGGCTAAGGTGAAAGGTTCTCAATCGAATGGAGATGTGCACAATGACTTACTCTGGATACCTAATAAGGATTGGCTTGGTTTGATGACTAGTTAATGTGATCCACTGACATAACTGTAAAGTGTAGGCATGAAGGTTAACTGGTAGAGTTAGAACATCACCCGCAAGGCAAGTTGAACCGGTTGTATGAGGTATACAATGGTTGTGTATTGTATTCGGTGACTTAGTCTGAACCGATACAAGTGACTAAGTTGAGGTTGATGCCAACAAAGGGGACACATGGACTTTAGATGTCATACATGCAGTAGTCGGTGAAGAGTGTTTTGATGAGGTAGTTGGTGAGTGGGTCGACATTAATGTTGACTATAGAAATCATAGGTTGAGGACACAAGTTTGCGGATCAATGCAAACTAAATGATGGAGATCTATGGCATGTATTGAATGATGCTATATGTCTAGGTGTTGATCGGAGTTGGTGAAGGTTATAGATAGAGAATTCATTGTGATTGACCAAAAGATATGTTGAGAGATTGGATGCAAGTTACTAAAGATAGTAGACATGCATTGGAAGAACATATATATGGGAGAGTTGCATGATTTGTTGCATGTTTTCCATCCCTGCAACAAAATCTGATTGGACATGATGTGCCTCATGGTCGGTGGAGAAACTCTATCATGCCAAATTTGAAGTGATGTTTTGGCAGGAACGTGCAAAAATAAATAGGAAGACCAAATATTAGAATGATTGATGATGCTTCCAGATGCTTGAGGCCGAAGAGAAGAAAAGAAAAGCATGGTAGTGCCTTATGCAATCAAAGTGCAAGTTGTAGAGGATAACAGTGACTGAGTGTGTGGAGGTGCGACCGATACTAGGGTTTAAGGACGGCTTAACTGGTGATGTCCAAGTGACTGGTGAACTACCACTGAGTATGATAGTGGTGTGAACAGGCAGTATGTATACCAGTAAGAAGGCAATAGAGACAGAGGCAGCAAAGAAGAGGCAGAGTGGCAGAAAGAGAATACAACCGGTAAGGTTAAGGAGGAGTGAAAATAGAAGTGGAATTGAATAGATAATCAAGCAAGGTTCAATCAGTAAGAAAAGTAACCGATAACTAGGTGTAGAGTCTGAACCGGTAAGGCAGCAATAGTGAGCAAATAAGAGTCAGAGAACCGGCAAAGAACAGAGAAGAGGAGGACTAGTAGAGAAGGGTTAAATGGACAGAGGTTTTATTTGCAAAGGTTAAAAAATTCATTTGTAACCGAGATACAACTATTATATTGTTAGAATTCATTGTATCACTAAGTTGGAGCTCGATGCAGGGGTTGGTGCTCCTTGGGTTTGTTCCCTAAATCAGGGGTTGGTTCTCCTTGGGTTGGTGCCCTAAAATCAGGGATTGGTGCCGTTAATATTGTAATAGTTATTTATTGTGAGGCTGGATTAGAGCAGTAGACTTCAACAACATTTCTCACTGAGGGTTTTCCATGTTGGGTTTTCCTTGTATATTTGGTTTTGTGTGTGGTTGCATAATGTTCTCCTCCCTTATCTCATTGGTATGTTTTCTTGGTCTTTTATATGTTAACTGGTATTCAAATTTAGGATTAAAAGGGATAAGATTGGAAACCACTGATTCACCCCCCCCTCTAAGTGGCATCTTATGTTCTACAAGTATCCCTTTGAGGGATTTTTTAACTAATGTTTATCATTAAAATAGCTTCCACAAACACCTAAATTTTATTCCTAGGCCAACAGGCTATGGGAGAGTTGTGCATGATTACAATGGTAGGCTTGTCTTGGTAGTGGAACTCCCACTGGAAACTCAGACAAACCATTTTGTCAAGGCAAAAGTAGCCTACATTGGGTTTAAAATGGCTAGCCATAGAGGATTGAAGAAGGTATGGCTGGAGAGTGATTCATTAAATCTAATAAATTATTTGAACAAAATATATCCTCCTAGTTGGAAAATTAACCATTTAATGTAGGAATGCTTTGAAATGATGACCAAATTTGAGGCTATTAAAAATTTTGCCTATTTTGATTGAGGGTAATAGGCCAGCTAACCACATGGCTAATCTTGGTGTGGTTAGATATGATGAAAAGTTGTGGCAAGAAGGGGATTCCTTCCCATTCCAGTTGTGTGAGTTGGCCTAGAAGAACGCCGAAAATATCTCTTTGCTTGAACATTAATGATGACAAATCACATGTGTAGGAATTTTCATAGAAAGAAGTAAAGGTGAGTTTCTAGATTGTTCCTATGGCTCTATTTGTTTTGTGTCAGTCTAAAGCCTAGTTTTAGTGTCATCAAAAATAATTATGGAATTAGTTTCATAATGGGGGGAGAAAAGAATAGAATGGAGCCATCCTCGTGTGAGCTTTGGGAGAAAAATGAGGAGGTCTGGAGGGAAGTCATTGATAGGGAAATGGATACCTTTATTCAAAAAATTTATGGACAGAACCATCAGCTCATGGATTTATTTGTGAGAAATTGGGATAATGGGGTGTTGTGTGTGTTTGGGGAAGACTTCAAAATTTATTAATCCTTTATTGCTAAGATTTCTGGGCTCAATATGGAGGGTAGGAAATTTTTCAGGGAAAGGAAAAATTTGAAAGAAGCCCTCTCGGTTTTCTATGAAACATAGAGTGAAAGAAGAAGGGTTAAGAAGAACACGGATGGCAGGTACAATAGGCTAGACCTTTAGAGTCTCTAAGAGGACATGGAAGAGTCCATACTGAGGTACATAACCCTTGATGTCCTCTTTGCTAGCATCTTTTCTTAGCATTTCATGATTTTGAATCATTTTAGACATGGTAAAATAATTTCCATTCCATTTTATTTGTTATCTTTTTTGGAGCTATCTATTAGTAAGAACTCTAAGAATGAGGATAATATGGTTCTACATGAGGGTTTAATCCTCCTAATCATGGAGTATGTGAATGCCCATGATGTTAAACCCTTCCTTGCTCTGAAAAAGCCCTAACTCTTTAGCCAACTAGGAGGTGCACGATGTTTCAGATACGAAGTTTGACAATGCAGAGGGTGAAGTGGCTATGGATTGGAATGATGTCAATGTGTTGGGAAACTTAGAATATAAGCCCTCAGAGGATGAGGGTCCCCTACAAAATACCACTCCCAGTACTAGTAGTAGCAGAAAAAACCCATCTAGATGGGCTGCTAAAAAGAAATCCCCTGTTTCGCAGACCCAGATCTTGGGCCCACAAAATCTGAAAAAATAGAAGACTAGAAAAAAGGTAGAGATTCTTGATAAGGAGGATAATGAAATTGAACTTGAAATCCCCCTCAATGTGGACCCCAATGAGACCAAAGATGATGAAATGGATGTTGATAAGCTCCCGGGGAAGTTGTTGATGTATCAGGAGAAGTGCTTCCGATGGGTTTTGTAGAAAATTAATATTCTAAAATAGGGGATTAAGGATCTCATTGCCACTTTCACTAAGATTCTTGCTCCAAATAAGAATGACAAACTCTTGAAGTTTTCCTAACAAATTGTGAAACATAAATAAGTTTATGAAGAATGAACATGAGGCAACAATTGACAGGCTAGGGAAAGAAATACAAAAGCTGAAAAGTAAACTCAATGGTTTGGTGGAGGTTAGCAAGGAAGCCATTCATAATAGTGTTGAGGGCCTCAAAAGATTCAATGAGGAAATTTCCATACAGAAGGAACAAATGATCAGAGCCGAGAGATCACTCGATATCAACTTGGCTAAGATGAACCAGGAGGTGCAGGCATCCATGGGACCTTTTACCAAGACTAGGAGCAAACATCAAGAAAAAGGTACTTCGAGGTTCATTATGGAGGAACTCTAGGAGATTAATAATAAAATGTTCCAGAAGAATTTTGATCTTATGAAATCTCTTTATTATTTTGTTTTTCTTTTGCATCTTGTTTAGGTTTGTTTTTTGTGGTTTTCTATTTTGGGGTGAATCCCATGTTTCTATTATTGTTTAGTGGTTGGCTAGGATTTAGTTACTGTGTTTAATTTTTGGATGGATTTGGGTTTCAGGTCCCTAAAAAACCTATTTATCTTAATCAAAAACACCTAAATTTTATTGATAGATAAAACTAGTAGATTCAATCCTACTAAAAAATGTAAAAGTGTTGGCATGATTGGCAACTGAAGAAGATTTGTTGTTGGCATTGATGTCAAATAGGTCAAGTGCATTGTCAAAGGGAGAGTTAGAGATTTTAATGGAGGTAGTCAGCACATTTATGACAATGTTAGCATGTTTTGGTCAGACTATGTTAGCTATTGATGTTAACTGAGATAATGATTCTTCATAGATGTTACAATCAAGAGTGGTGGTGATACTAAGATGATGATTGACTGAATTGATACAAGAAAGATGTGTATATGTTTTCATAGAGCATAGATGTCAAGAGTAAAAGAGAGTTTTAGAATTTGAGACATATTAGTTTGATGTATGTCAAAATAAATTGCATTTATCAGTGGTGTGCTCTCTTGAAGTCTTAGTGCAAAGATGACAGTTAAGTCTTGTAGCAAAAGTCTTGCAATGGGAGTTTTTATATTATGTCATTCTGGCGACAAGAACTTATGATAGGAAGTGGATACCATGACAATAAATTTATATTCATTGTGACCAAAACTTTATTGTTCATCTTAAACAACATAGTTTCAAATGTTAACAATATTAATCATCATGGAAATTTTAATGTTTGTTGGGTATGATATTCAAGTTTTCAAATTTTCAAATACAATAGTTAGTTTTTAAGACAAAACTAAATGGGTGGTTGCTGGTTTAGTTCCATGAGTACTAGATTATTACAACTACTCAACGAAGTATGAAAAAAGTGGAAAATATTACTCGAGGGAGGTTGGAATGTGTGGTAAAAGAGAGACCAGTTCTTCTACAGATGGTATGAATGTTTAATATCATGTTAATGTTTTAATTTCTATAAAATGTACAGTTTGGTATCACATAAAGAAATGGTAACACTATTCTAGGAATGAAACACTTTGTTTTTGGTAGAGTAGTAGGGATGTGGTTGTATATTGCACAGGTCATAAATATTATTTGATGTCATTGTATCTTCTATATTTGGAGAGAGGATTGAGAGATGTGATTTTGAGTTATAGAATTCATTTGTAACCAATGATGCATGATTTGTAGTGAAATAGAGTAAACCTCTATACGTGTTTTGAGTTCCTTCAAAGGGGTTGGTGTTCCTAAACTTGTAAGGGGTTGGTACTCCTAGAGTTGGTGCCTTGAATGTAACCAATGAGGTTGAGGCTTAATGAAGTTTGTCTTTGGAGTGGTATTTTACCCTTCAAGGGTTTTCCACTTAAATATTTGTGTCATGTGATGTGCATATTTAATTCTATGATTCTATGGATTGATATGTGGTATTATCCTGTCAATTTTTGTGCTTTAAATAGATGTTTTTAATAATTGGATTTAGCAATTTACTTGCTAATGAATCGATTTTTATAGACTACTGATTCATCCCCCCCTCTTAGTGGTCTACCGTATTCCAACAATCAGTATTAGAGTAGCAGGTTGCTAGCAAAATTCTAACCGACTTAGGTTGATCTTGAAAAAGTGATACCATGGGAAAGAAGTGTATAAATAACATTATTTATAGAAGGGTGAAAGGTCCACCTAAAAATTAAGTTTCCTTATACAAAATGTGATGGGTTTTCTAATGCTCTTGATTCTAAAGAATGTCATACAAAAATATTTGATGAATCTCAGTTCATGTAGATTCCTAATGAACATAAGAATGATCAATAAATTGATCTAGAGGAAGGAGATGTTGATCTTGAAGTAGAATTTGTTGCTACCTAGTTGAGGTCAAGATTCTTAGACAAGGGAATCAGAAACTCAAGATACAAATTCAAGAAATCATTACATCTAATAAGGTATTGATGAAAGTATTAATGAATCTGAAAAGATAACTGAATTTTTGAAAGATCAAGTTGTAGAAAGAAAAAGGGTTAAAGAAGAAGTGAGAACTTAGTTAAATGTTAAGGAAGAGAGTTGTAAAAAACTAAAAGTTGAGGTTGATTCCCTAAAAAGAAAATTAAAAGACACCACTGACAAAGAATTGTTAAAAGGTAGACTTAAGGAATCAAACAAATTACTTAACAGGCCGAAGACATAGATTGAAGAAAAAAAAAGGATAGTAGAAGTGGAAAACTTTGATTTGGAAATCAAAACACATGAATGTCACAAACTAGAATTAGAAGTAGTATCTCTAAGAAAATAAATTGAGAAATATAAATTTCAGAAGTTTGAGAGCAGCAAGAATACGCTAGATGAAATGTTGAATAAGAAAAAGTATTCTAAGCATCCTATAGTTTTGGGATATGAGATAGGACAAGGCTATGTAGCTGGAGATATGTCAAGACATAAGGTAGAATTTGTGGTTGAAAAGATATATGAAAATGGATAGAGTTTTAAGGTTAGAATAAATCCAAGGAAGAAGATATATCTGAGTTATCGTGTTGTTGCTCCTAAGACTGAAGACAAGAAGAAAATAGAAGAGAATCCCACTGATTATAAGAATCTTGAAAAGATATCAATAAAGGAAGAAGTAGAATCCACAAATCCACAAGATCTTCACCTATTTGGAAAGATCAATTCGTAAGGTATAATTATTCATTTAATGGTTATTGTTATCTCTATCATAAGTATGGTCATAAAGCTAGAGATTGTAGTTCTTATAGATTGTCAAATCAAACTTACAATATTATGTGTTATAACTATGAAAAAGTTGGGCACATAGAAAAATGTTGTAGGGTCCATGGAAGACACAAATATAGAAGTGCTTATGAGCACACAAGAAGAAATAATTAGTCTTTTGCATTAGATAATAAAGTCATATGTTTTAGATGTAATAATCTTGGGCATAGAGAACATCATTATAGAAAATGTTGCAAGATCACTTTGTCATAACAAGAAGATGAATATTTTGATCAAGCAAAAGGAGGACTCTCTGAAAGCCCAGAGAAGGAAAGAGGTTGAGATAATTTAGAGGAAGAAACATGAACAAGAAAAGAAAGAAACTATGCATGTGCATAACTCACAAAAGGCATCTCCAAGTTCATAAACAGAATGTTACTCCTTAGGGGAGATAATTATTGAATTATTTGTTCATCCCCTTGAAGAGAGAGAAATAATCAAGATTGTAGAAGATCTTGGACATCATCAAGACAAGAGAGTATGCTACAAATTTTAAAATATGCATCAAAAGATCTTAAGGCAATATTATGAACAATATTGATAAAATAGTGATAAATACGATATGTAGAGGATATTAACAATAGAAACACACTCAAAGCATGGATTAAGGAAATGATCATGTATATCTTATTAGTAATAGGAATGAACATGCCATGAAAGATACCATGATGGTCAAAATGCAATCATAGCCACAAAGAGAAACATATGTTCAAAATAGTAGGAAAAAGAAATATGTTAAGATGATGTTGTGAAAGGAAGGAATACAATGTGTATCAAACAGTGCTAAGGATAGATGAACCTGATCATTATGGTGACATTTATACACTATTCAAGACAATAACAGTGATACCTACACCATCAAGGTATGTTAAGTCAATGCCAAAAGAGAAATCATGATAATATTTAATCATTATGACTATATATGACAAGTGAAAAAGACAAAGATTATCCACTACCAGAACACATGATGCAAAAGCACATTGACATAAGTACTATCGTGAAGAGAACAAGAGATGTCACTTATATTGCTTGATTTTTGATTATTAGCTTAGAGATTGTGTATGTTCTTATAGTTGAAGGTGTTATGAATAAGTTGCATTTTAGAAGTTTCAAAGAATGATAGTACTATATAGAATTATTGTTGTTTGAACATGTAGAACACTGGTTGAAAATGTTTATAGAAGTTTTTCAATGCAAGAAGAATCCCAATTGTGAAAAAGCCTCTATATGTTCTATCATTAATGATCATAGTGATGATGCTTAATAGAGATAACAAAGTGTGAAGAATATAGGCCAAATAATGTATTTACAATGTGGCCAAGGGTAAAAAGTAGTAACATGGTCAATGTTTTTTGAAAAGAAATGAAAGATAGTGAAAGTTTTACTATAATAGTGGTCAAGAGTGCATTGAGAACAATAATTCTATTATAGCTAGAAAATGCTTTTATGATGTTGAAATCATTGGAGTGTCTTTCAAAGGCACTGCAAATAGAGAAAACAGTGATAATATTGAAGTCACAAAGGAAAGAAAGCATAACACTATCATGACCAAGGAGACAACTAAAATAGAGATACAAGAATAAAAGGATAGAGTTCAATGATGTTCAAAATAGTAATAAGATGAATGTTACAAAACAAGAAGTGTATAGAGATTGTGGTCAATAAATATGAACAAGCAAGGAAAATTAACAATGATCAAATAAAATCTAAACCAAAGTCGTGTAATAACAGTCCATGAGGTTTTTTGATAGACATATGGGTTTATGAAAGATTTTTTAGATGAAAAATCTATTAAACTGAGGGCCTTTGGGCTCAACGATGAGATGAACTTGACAAGAACAATATAGTGGAACATTGTGTTAGCTATTAAAAATAAAAGGTAAACATAGTTTCTATGAAAGGGGGACTTTTCAAATAAGAACACTATGACATTTTATGGAGAGAATTGATGAAAAAGAAAGCTATACATCATTTATAGATGGGAAAGACATTCAAGATTCAGGTCATTACATTAGACAACATTTAATAGACTCTAGATGAGGTTGACTATTGGAATTAAATCACTATTTTAAAAGAAAAGGATCATAGTACTATCATGTCAAAAGATAGAAAATGCACTATATTAGGCACTCAACATATGATAATAAAAGAGATCTTAAATGATAAAAATAGTAATAAGCACAAAGGAGGTTATGTTTTAACTGTTACAAGCAATGATAATAACATTGTAATGAAATTTATGTCATTGGGATAGTAGAGATATAGATATTTTTACTATCATTTGTTGGCATTTATTTGTCAAAGATAATGGATATGTTACACATCATTGATTGGCACGTATATATTTTATTTATCAATTGCCTTAAAAAATGGAGTTTAAGCTCAGGGGGAGCATGTATATTCCTATTGGGTATATTAGGTTGAATGTTGATCATGTTGACCTTCTCAATATTAATTTTTCTAGATGATGATCAGAGTGATGTAGATTCGGAATTGTAGATGATGACTATGTTGGATTATAGGTATCTAAAGTGCAATAGTTGATTTTGATATTGGTTGGTAGGTTTGCATTGCATTTGCAGGAGAAAGATGTGCTATAGGAAGTTGGCAGTCATTTACACGCGATGCTACAAGAAGAAGGTTCTAAAGTTTTGCACATGTTCCACAACTTTGCATGTGTTATGGTGCATGGCAACATGTTAGATGATATGTGAAGTTAAATTTGGTATTTAAAGAGCTATTACAATTTGCATAGATTTTGTGAACTTGCTTACAAGAGGTTGCAGAGTTGATAGTGTTGTAACTTAGCAATATCAAAAATTGTAGAGACAGGAAGTTCAATGTTGGTAGACTGTAAAGTTGATGTAGGTCTTGTAATCAAGTCATGGAATGTTCAAGATAAAGACCAAGAAAAAGTATGTTTTGTCTATGAAATGGTAGGGAAACATTTTTATTCCTCTAAAGGTAAAAACAATGTAGTCAATAAGCAATGTAGAATGGTGATTTATAAGTTCATAACAATGACTTTCACTATCATTATAGTAATCAAGATAGAATGAAGACAATGTGTTTTGTTTTTAGCAAGAAAAGCAGTGTTGAAGTGTCTTGATGTACCTAGAAGAAATCTTAAAGATCTAAGAATAAAAATAGGATTGGATAATCAAGAGTTGAAATGCAGTATTCATTGGTGTAGCTTAAGTGTCTAATGGAGAAAAATGATAGTATTTGATGATGATAATGCCAAACCCTTGAAAAATGTAAATTGTATCTTCAAGGATTGTAAGATTTTAAGTAAGGTGGTGATGCATAGGTATTAGGTCCTTTCACAAATATCAATTGGTCTTACACTTTGGTCTTCAAACCCCAAGGGTTCACTAGGTTTCCTTCTACACTCTAAACAATATGATTCAATAGGTTATACACACCCAATCAATTGGTTCACTTACAAACCCTTACCCGGGTAACTAGGTAGGCCAAATCCTAGTAGCCATGTTTATCGGGTAATTTAACCTTTACTCAGACATAATATAAAACAATTGAAAAAAAAAAAAATTCTTGATACCCTTTTGGGAGTAAAATAACATATGTGAAAATTAGATATGACTCCTTTGGACCAACTATATAGACCAATACCCTGCTACTGCACATTTATGCCTAATTAGGCCACTTTTACAAAGCAAGTACCAACATATCAACTCCCATCAATTCAAAACCTTAAAAAAGTCTTATTTTAGGTCTCAAATTAAAGGATTTTCATGTTTTTTTGGGCATCCACTCTCATTTGATACGTCAAACCCCAAACCCTCCTATTTAGGGCTTCAAAACAAGGGTCTCCTCAAATCCACTCTTCCAATCACTTCTAGAACTTCTACTTCAAGATTCACCATCTATTTGGAATTTAATAACATATTCCATACTCAAATAGTGCCCTCATTAAGGACAAAACCCTATTGCTACACCTATGCCACCATTCCCATGCACATTTCACACACAAAGTTACACTCAAAAGGTGATCACCCTTCATGCCAACTCTATCCCTGCACTTTTACCTAAATTTTAGTATATAATACATAATTATGTACTCATTCCTTAAGAAAAATAAAATACATAAAGAGGAATGAGCCCTAAAACTTCATTTTGACTCCCAAATCAACACAAACAAGTACCTACAACACTAGTTTTAGGACAGTCAACTATATATGCACCAAATGAATTGAATGAACATTCCAAATGAATTAAAATAATTATTATAATATATAAAAAACACCTTTAAAAGAGTGCAGATCAAAATGAAGAGATAAAACAATAATATGTTTCAGATTTCACTCATGAATGCAAGGAAAAATGTTGAATTTTACTGCAGCAGTTTTGGTATTACAAAGATCAATCTTCAAAAGAAACTCCAAAAACCTCTCCACACATGGGAATGAGGTTTTTAATTGAAATTTGACCACCCAAACCGAAAAAAACTCCTATAACTACCCAACAACCAACTAGCCTTTGGAAATCCACCATTTTGAAATTGCAAAAATTGACAATTTTTGACATAACTAGAAAAAAATTCTCAAATTGACTCTATGACATCAAAACTTAACCTAATGCATTAAATATTTTAAAATACTTAATTCACCCCAAATTGACACCTAATATGCCTTCCTGGCAATTATTACACATTTAGACCTAATGACCCCCTATTAGGTCCATTAGGACTCATGACTTAATTCTTACTTCCTATTACATTCAAATACCTTACTAGGCCTTATTAAATTGTTTTTAGGTCCTTTAGACCTTTTTCTACATCCATCCATGCCTTATAGACCTATTAGACCTCATAGGCCCCTTAGGTGCTCCTGCACCATACTCCCCCCAAATGAAAAGTCTCTTGTCCAAAGAGAGGAAAGGTTTGGTCTATTGATATGTGGCGATTGATTAGCAGAGTACTATACACTCAGCACGTATCCTCACTGGGGTCTGAGCCTTGTGAAAGCAAGCGAAGCCTACTACAGGGGTTCGAGGGCAGTAGCCCCCAAGAATTTTTATTTTTTTTGTTGTTTTTGTTGATGAAAACTGACATTGTAATAAAACCCTAAAAAGGCAAACTTTTTTTGTTGCCCTAAAAACGCATGTTATAAGTGGCTAGGATTCTTAAGGCATTGTAAGGTTGATGTAATATTTTTGCTGGATAATAAGAAAGATTGGATGGCTATGTATGGTGGGTGTAACCCATTCTGGGTGAACCACATTAAATCTCTATGTTATTTGTGTCCTGTTTTATTTCTTTATTGTTTATATTTAAATCTACATATAATTGGTAGTTCATATTTGCTTCGAATCTTCTTGAAACCCTAACAATTATAATTGAAATTTTTTTTTTGTCATTTTTGTTGATGAAAACTGACATTGTAATAAAACCCTAAAAAGGCAGACTTTGTTTGTTGCCCTAAAAACGCATGTTATAAGTGGCTGGAATGCTTAAGACATTGTAAGGTTGATGTAATATTTTTGCTAGATAATAAGAAAGATTGGATGGCTGTGTATGGTGGACGTAACCCATTCTGAGTGAACCATGTTAAATCTCTGTGTTATCTGTGTCCTATTTTATTTCTTTATCATTTATATTTAAATCTGCATATAATTGTTAGTTCATATTTGCTTCGGATCTGCTTGAAACCCTAACAATTATAAATGAATTATTTTTTTTTGCCATTTTTGTTGATGAAAACTGACATTGTAATAAAACCCTAAAAAGGTAGACTTTGTTTGTTGCCCTACAAACACATGTTATAAGAGGCTGGGATTTTTAAGGCATTGTAAGGTTGATGTACTATTTTTGCTGGATAATAAGAAAGATTGGATGGCTGTGTATGGTGGATGTAACCCATTCTAGGTCAACCACATTAAATCTTTGTGTTATCTGTGTCCTATCTTCTTTCTTTATCATTTATATTTAAATCTGCATATAATTGTTAATTCATATTTGCTTCAGATCTACTTGAAACCCTAACAATTATAATTGAAATTTTTTTTTTTGCTATTTTTGTTGACGAAAACCAACATTGTAATAAAACCCTAAAAAGGCAGACTTTGTTTGTTGCCCTAAAAATGCATGTTATAAGCGGCTAGGATGCTTAAGGCATTGTAAGGTTGATGTAATATTTTTGCTGGATAATAAGAAAGATTGGACGGCTGTGTATGGTTGACGTAACCCATTTAGGGTGAACCACGTTAAATCTCCATGTTATCTATGTCCTGTTTTATTTCTTTATCATTTATATTTAAATCTACATATAATTGTTAATTCATATTTTCTTCGGATCTACTTGAAACCCTAACATGGTCTTCACACCATGCATGCTTCTTGAAGGCTTCTTGCAACATATCTCTATATGGGACATCTGGTGCAACAATGACTCATGAAAAGAGTGAGGCCTCCACCTAGAATCTGAACTAAACTCATTCAAATGATTAGATTTCAAACAAATCATTGATTCCATGTCTTGGATAGTCATATACTAGTTGTTGCTACACCATATTCACTGACTTCTAGAGGCCCAAATCACCCTCAAATTCATGCACCTTTTAAGGAGTATCACTTTCCTTAGTCTAGACACCTATAGGACACTGAATGGTCCCCACCATCACATTGTTTTGCACCACATTATACTGCAAACCTGTCCATAAATTACTGTCATTTTCCATTTGTTATTGTACCACAATTTTCTCATCATTCCTTTGATCTTCATTAAGAATTCCCTTTGTCCTGGGGACTTGCAAACTCAAATAATCTTTCCTACCAAAGCAAATAACTCTAGGTTCAAATGACTAATTGCTTTGCAAAGGTATTAGTGTAAACCTCTTACCATCCTTGTGAACAACATATGTATTGTTGTATCCATCATGCAATGTTCTTCTTTCATATTGCTAAGGTCTTCCCAAGAGTACATGATAACTGTTAGATACTTGATCAGTCCCAAAAAAACTGAGAGGGGGGGTGAATTAGTGTCTAACCGATGAATGATATATTTAAACTTGTTTACAACTTTACAACCCAAATTAATATACAGATAAAAAAGCAATAAAACAATAAAGAGAAATAAGAGAGACAACATCAATGCACACCATAACACAAGATATTTTGGTGAGGAAACTCGGTAGGGGAAAAACCTTGGTGGGATTTCTGACCCATAATATTTACTCACTAGCCAATATGAATAAATATTACTGATACAATAGGGGCCTGCACATGCAGGAAGGCCAACATCCTAGAGCTCACTTCTCAATCATGAAAAGGAGTCACACTAACTACAAAATTGGATGATTAAATCCAATGATAATGTATTTCTCAAAATAGCATCTACAATGCTAGATTCAGTACTAGTTTAAGCTTTGTGAAATACCTCTGCCATAAACCTTTCTTCGCTCTTCTCTACTCTTATTCGCTCATCAAATTATTAAATCAAAATGTATATACAAATATTCACTCTCATAATCCTCTTGCATAGCCTAATTGCATGTCATCTAGATTACTTACAAAATGACGTATAAGATCTTATACATATATGAGTCTTTACATTACATCATGTCGGCTACAAATAATTAATTACATTACAATATAATTTGCATAGACAAAAGTTTATCTTATGTTGGTCTGAGTCTCGGTATGACTCATTGCCAGTGTGAATGAACTTTGTGTAGCTGTCGGTGTCGGTATGCGAAGTCTATTGCCGATATAATCAATAGAATTATGTTACCAATTGGTTGCCATCAATGACAACATCAACCATTCTCATCTGAGTGTGTAATGCCAACAATCTCCCCCTTTGGTTTTGATGGCAACACTCATGAGAAAAACCAAAAACCAAAAATGCCAAAAATTGAAAGTGCTCTCCCTGAGCAAATGATCTCCTTCGGTATATTTTTTTCTTTCTATCACTCCCCCTTTGACATCAATGACAAAGGTTGTAAAAAAGAATCAAAATTCAAAATTGTACCTCGTTTCCTATAACTTGTTATGTACAATCTAAAAGATATCTGCTACAATCAAATTAAGTCCTTACAAAAATTTAGAACTATCAGAAACAATATCCTCTATCTGTCGGATCATGCTGATTAGATGATGCATTTGTTCCTCTAGTGATCTTCCTCCTAGAATAGTAGCCTTAGATAGTCCATTTTGGTGTGTCAACAAATTATCCAATCTAGGACCAAGTTTGTTCTTTAATTCACAAGATTTTAAACTTAATCGAGCTTTCTCCTTTTCAAGATTTTCTATTTTCTCCTCATATACTACCATTTCTTGATCTAAAACTGAAGTGACTTCGGAAGAGCCTATTAGGTTGTCTTCTATATTGTCAATTTCCTTATGTGTTTGTTTAATCCGATCATCAATATCAACAGTCAAATGGTGTGGCTTGCAAACATCTCTATGTAGTTCCTTAAACTCCAAAATTGTTGAATTAAGTGCCGGTATTAAGGAATCTAACTTTCTTGTACAGTCCTCAATAGATTTATTAAAGAAGTTTGTCCTCTCCTTATTTATGATTTCTCTAATTATCTCCTCAATAATCTTATCAATTGATTGAATATTAGATGAAATGAATTTAGACAATGTGTCTAACTTACCAATAGAGCCTACAATATTATCTACCTTACATGTCGGTGCTATTTGTTGTAAAATAGGTAAGGTGTCATCAATAGCCTTAAATGCTAAGGCATTTCATTCAGTGATCTTCTTGATAGAATCTAATAAAACATTTGTCACATTTGTGGGTCTTAAGTCCATGGTGGAAGGGCTAGTCTTTGCAATAAATTTCTTTTCTTCATATACTTGTCCAATTGCCTTAACCACTTCTTCCTTATTTCCATCATTGACCTCTTCTTTATCCATTTTTGCTTCCTTTGCTTGTTCCTTAAATTGTTTTTCAACTTGTTTCTCTACTTGTTTCTCTGTCACTACCGGTGGAGTGTCATCAGCCAGTGGGGGTAGATTATCTTTGATAGTCAAGTTAGGAATACCACCAACTTTATTCTTACCCTTGTCACTTTTCTGATATACTTTGGTGAAAAATTTGTCTATTTTCTGTCTATCCTTCTCTTCCTTCTTCTCTTTTTCTACAAAGAATATATCCCATTTGTCAGCCATTTCATTAGCAATCTCTTTGACTCTGCCAGCCATTAAGCTAACCTACCAGTGACCACTAGCAAAAACTAATTGGTTGGCTTCTCCAATCAATTCATCAATCTCCTGTCGGTAATTGACAAGGTGAACCACCAAAAATACTTCAACCTTTAATTTATTATCTAATTCCATTATAGACATTCTTTTTACCTCAAGTCTCAGATAAAGATCAATAGGCAAATCATCCACAACCTCAATTAAAACTTTCTTGTAAATATCAAGATGTAGAATGATACTTTCCTCAATTGTTTCCTTATCAAAATCCTTGAAAGTATGATAACATTTGTTGACATTGCTGAGATTTCCATCCTGGGTAATTTCATTTATAATTTCTTCTAGGAATATAATATCTGACACCTTAGGTGTCGATTTCTTTGGTGTAAGTTTCCTTTTCTGAATGCAGGGCTCTCTCATAGCTTGTTGTTTCTTCCTTAGTGTTTTTGTCCTCTTTGGAGAAGGAGTAGGTGTCGGTGAAGTTTTCCTTTTCTTCCTTTCAACTCTTTTAAATTCTGTTGCTTTATCACTTTCTGTCTTAGAAGAAGTAACAACCAGGGAAACATGAGCTATCGATGTCTACTCTGATTGTCTTTTTACTTCAGCAGCAATACCATTGATATTCATTAGTCCTTAAATGTTACCTCTTTAACTACTTTAGAAGCATCTCTCATGAATTTATCTCTTTTCTTTCTCTCCTTCATCATAGATACATCACTCTCAATTGTTTCAGCTATGCCAAATATCTTCTCAATCAGTTCCCTTCGTTCATCAAGAAGTATCCTTGCATAAGACTCAAGAATGTTAAAATCTACTTCATAGCCCATCTCTGTTATCCAAATGGTTCGAGGAGTAACAACCTCCATCTATGTCTCATCTCTCTTTGTTACAAAACATATCTGTTTGTCATATTTGTCCACAACACTTTGAGGAATCCTTTCCCTTGACTTCATCTTAGTTTGAAAGTTCTTAAAATAATCTTTTATTAGTTTGTCACCATCAGCACCTATGCTGGTAATTGCTTCCATAATCTGTCTTCCAATAGGTATGTCATAAGCAAAGTCCTTGGGACTAATGTCGGGGATCTCCTTTGTGAAATAAAGCATTAAGCATACAAGTAACTTACCAAATCTGAAGGTTCCATTCTTATCACCCTTGATCTTCCCCAAATTGTCTAGCAGTTCATCCTTTAGCCATTCACAAATGTCAATCTTTTCACTGTTCTTCACCATTTCATATGCACTATGTATATATAGACTAGAAACATAATTTAACCTAATTGTATGGGAAACTCTGTAACCAATCACCATACTCACATATTTCACATTCTCATCAGTGATATCACTAACCCTAAGAGATCTGCTATCAAATGTGGCGCCAGTTAGGTTCATAACCACCTTATTTGGGATCTTCATCTTCTTTTCAGGCCTAGTACCAATAGAGGGTAAACCAGTGACCGCCTTGATTGCCTCCTTAGTAATTTTGAAAATAGAATCTAACCACATAAATTCGCCATAAACCCTACTAAGTACAAGATGAACTATCTCATCTGAAAATTTAGGAATGTTCAAGATATCAACAAATCCTAAATCCTCAACAATCTTATGCTCTGGCTTGATTAAACCTTGTTTGTCAGCTATAACATTCTGGTATATGTTTTTCAAATCATCAGACCCTAAATTATCTATGTTGCAATGAATATATATTCTCGAATCTTCAGCAAAAGTAACTCCCTTAAAATTTTTAGAATTTATGCAACAATAGAATCATCTTGCTTATCAATCTCAGGAATGATCTTAAAAATGGGTCTAGGATGCTTGACATTCTCTACCATCGTAGGGTTTGCAATGAATTTAGGAACAGAAGATGAAGTAGCCATGATACTGAAATAAATACATTTTCTGCAAGTGAAATCCTCTGAAATGCCTTGAAAATGTCTTAGCTACTTTGCCTCTTGAATGCCTTCACTCTCTTCGTGCTCTTTGTAAATTTGAATGCTTTGTGATTCGAAATGAGAGGTTACAATGCCTTTATAACCAAAAAATTTTCCAACAACTGTATTAAATGCTTCTAGTTAAGTGAAAAGTTAACATGTCTGCCGGTAAAGAAGAAATATAACTTCTTACCATCAATTGAGGGTAAAATGCATGATTTTCAATTTGTTGCCTTACCCCTAAGGATTGTTCCTTAGTTAGATGAAGTACCTCCTACCAGTGCAGGACTACCCTATTCTGCCAGTGCAAAGACAGATTCACCACTACTCTGATCTCTCTTTCTAATCCATTGTTTAGAAAATTCTTGCTTGATTTCAGTCACCTTTTCTTTGCCTTTGTTATTGGATCCTTTGTTTATCGCTAGTGAATTCTTTCTTCTACAAAATTTTGCAATATGCCTAATCTTGTTACATGCATAACAAGTTAAATTGTTTCTCTGAATAGCCTTTCCATAACCTTGGCCGATTTGAGTTTTGCATTGATTAGATAAATGTCTAAATCTACCACAAACATATCATTTCACATTCATTCTACAATTGTCTGAGTTATGACCATTTTTATTTCATTTGGAACATTGGCTGGTGGGTGAGTTTGTATTCTAATTATTCCTAAATTTGCATTGATTTTTTCTATGACCAAATTTGTTGCAATTAAAACATTTTCCATTAAATTTATAAGCATTAGGTTGCCTTACCGGTTTGCTATGATCATGATTGTTTGCAGTCCTGAAGCTTTCTCCATGTTCAAATCCAAGTCCAACTATTTCTCCATCAGGTTTCTAACTTTTCAGCATATCATCAAGATTATCTGAACTTTTCTTGAATTTTTATTTGTATTCATTTTCAGTGACCAACTCATTTTCTAAAGTGCTAACTTTTCTCAAAAGTTCATCTTTGTCATGTTGCATGTGGATCAAATCAGTTTTAAGCATATCATTTTTTTAATGCCCCACCAGGAACCCTAAAGGAAAACAACACAACTAGGCAACTAAAGGGTGAAATAATTTTTTTTTTTTAAAGACTAAGTGCATTAACTATAACCATTGCATGCTTAATAACACAACGAAAGTCTAACATATGATTTCCTAAGGGATACCAATGAAGATTAATTCATAGATTATATTAACACCATAGTTAATCCAATTGTCCATTAATTAGATCAATTAAATGCTTAAGTTTAAAACTACACATACATCTAAATTCCATAATGAAGAAATGAAAGTATTCCAATGTATCCAATTTCCATAAAACATTTTAACATAAGATCAAAGCAACTGAAATAACATACATTTCATTGACATACTATTACAATATCCATAAATACAGGGCTTCCAATAATGCCATAGATTACAAAGTTACAATATCAAGGTTACATAAAAGTTTGATAAAATGACCACAAGGTCTCAACTGAACAATGATCTTGAACAAGAGTTGTTACATGAACCACGAACTAAGCACACCAGCGAAGCCTTTCCTCACCTAAAGATACAATGCAAAACATCTGATGGGAAGTGGCACTACCACCCGACCATGTGATCTGGAAATGGAACCACCTCACTGTGCTAGGAGATAGTAGAAAACCCTCAAGCAAGCAAAGTAAGACAAGTACGAAAGGACTACAAGACTCTGCAAACATCCATGTAACTCAACTCACAAAACACTAGTGACTCTAAGGAGAGAGTGTCATCACATGTCTTACGATGGATACCATGGTACAACCTCCATAGGTCCTGGCCCCCATCCTGGGTTTATCCTAGTAACTTCTCCCAGGCCTCCGGTTCCAACTAAGTCTCATGCAGACCCTACCAATCCTTTCCTGAAGAAAAGGTGGTATGTTTGCCATTCTAGGCCTTCTCGTAACATTATGAGCCCTATACAACACTCACCTATGCATGAGGTACATTATCTTAATTAATATTTATTCTACCCACCCCCTAATCAATTATTAGATTATCACTTTTTAACTGACTTTCAATGGGTTATCCTGTCATCCACTTCGGGCACAACCCCCACTCGAAAGCCACTCTCTCTCATAGGACACTAATAGAAAATATCTCTCTCTACGAGAACTCTATGGCAAAATAGACAACCATAACCAATCCTGACAAAGCATGGGTGAAGGATACATAATCACTAACCCAAGATTGACCATTTGGACAAACACACACAATGGCTCACATCAATAAGGATTATACAACAACACCTGACCAAGGAGATATAATAACATAGGACACAATGACAACTCAACCAGAATTACAATGAAATTAAGCTTGACCGCAAACACCATTTACATAAGATCGTAATACAGACAATCTTTTCTTAAAATAGACAAAGCATAATTAACTTGCAATTAAAGATTTTCTAGATAATAAGAAAGTACAACTATTCAGTACAAAGAAATAAATTTTGCCATTTGTCCAATAAGTTAAATAAAAATAATTCTCCTAATGTATTTTCAAATTAATTATCAATTCTAAAAATTATAAGCATTTCTGAAACAATTCAACTATAAACTGATTTTATAAGTATAATATAATTGTATGCACATATATATATATATATATATATATATAATATACTTAGAATTGTATTACAAATTTATATATATCAATAACTAGTATTTAAATAATAGTAAAATAATATAATAACCACAATAAACAAAAAACATCTTATATATATATATATATATATATATATATATATATAAACATGTAAATAATTTCCAAATTCATTTAAACCCCTTTGATAGAATTTACATAGAAATAAAATTCCTAATTCAATAAAATTCATTCACAGAATTTTATTCCAATTACATTTTTTTTTAATTAGATAATCCAATAAATTTAATTCACAATTAAATTTGTTTCTAAAGAAATCAACTAATTTCCCATAGATTTATTTAAAGGGCTACCAAAACAAATCAAACAAGAGAGAATAATTTTTCCATAATAATTTTTCTAATTTTCTCAAAATTAAATTACTCCCATTAACTAGAAAATTAACATCAGGAAAGAATTTTAAATCAAAACCTAAATTAACCAGAAGAGGGTTTTGGATCTGACAAATAATTTACACACACACCATTTAGAGAAAAATAGAATTATTTTCTTAAAAACCAACAATCAAAAGAAGCCACCCAACTTGGTATAGCTTTCCTAGAAGAAATTTGTAGAAGAGCCCTAATTCTTCAACAAACTTCCAAATAAAATTCTCTTCACCTAAATTCTCTGACCTACTCCTTTCTATCTAAAATAAAGACATATTCCCCTATTTAAACTAAAATTCTAGGTTCAATAGCTTTTTCTCAAATAACCTAAATTTAGAATAAAAGTAATTTTATTTTCTTTTCTAATTTTATAACAAAAGATAAGCTAACATGCAATAATTAAAAATAATTATTCTTTCTTTTCTTTTCTCATGCAAATTAATTAATTTTCTAAATAAAGAATTAAAATAATACTTTAATTCTAATTAATTCCTTTATTTATTTATTTATTTATCCTTTATTTATTTATTTATTTATTTATTTATCCTTTATTTATTTATTTATTTAAAATTCTAGGAAACAATAAATATAATTAATCTAATTTATTTTTCCACTAAAATTTAAATAAAAATATATTTCTACTATCATGCAACTTGCAACTTAATTTAATAATTTCTTTTAATTAACTAAATTTATAATCTCAATGCATAAATAATTCAACTATGAGATAATACCATAAATTTACTTAATTAATTAAAACCACTAAACATACAACTAAGCAAATCAAAGTAAAGACTCATAAGAAGATCAACAACAAAATATGAAGGCCGAACAAACTAACAGGATGACCAACTGACAACACTCACACTAGTGTAACTGAATAAAATAGGGTCAACTACTATCTCCTCCACTTCCATCGGAAAATATAAGGCACGCTCAGACCTGTGAAGCCAGGTGGGGATGATACCCCGTACCTACCCGATACTTGTACTTGCAATATCCTGCATCACCGAACCACACATGCATATATACAATATAGAAGACATGACATACACATCGATGAAGGAGAATCGCGACATTCCCTTTCTCACCGAAATGAGTGAAGGAAAATCATCCCCTTGCATCCAATACACTCGCAAACATGCAACATATAATTTCACATTGCATAAATAAATTAAAGTGTCATTATATAGCAATAATCCATAAA
This sequence comes from Cryptomeria japonica, assembly GCF_030272615.1. Taxonomy (NCBI): domain Eukaryota; kingdom Viridiplantae; phylum Streptophyta; class Pinopsida; order Cupressales; family Cupressaceae; genus Cryptomeria; species Cryptomeria japonica. Next base: position 252,840,119 of record NC_081407.1, on the reverse strand, counting down.
AATGCCATAAATCACAAGTACTGAAATACTGCAAATAAGTTATGCATCTCATATCTAGATAAAGCATAATGTCATAAAAATCTGAATAACATATCATGGTAATGTATCCATTAAAAAATAACAATAATAAAATTTGAGTCTAATGAGTTCAAATGAGTAGGGGTACTACATTCTCCCCCCTAAAATAAATAAGAATACAACTCTCTCATCTTCGCTGCATCCTCCCCTAGCTTTCCTAACATGACCTAGCACTGTATATATATTTTAACATGTAAATAATTTCCAAATTCATTTAAACCCCTTTGATAGAATTTACATAGAAATAAAATTCCTAATTCAATAAAATTCATTCACAGAATTTTATTCCAATTACATTTTTTTTAATTAGATAATCCAATAAACTTAATTCACAATTAAATTTGTTTCTAAAGAAATCAACTAATTTCTCAAAGATTTATTTAAAGGGCTACCAAAACAAATCAAGCAAGAGAGAATAATTTTTTCATAATAATTTTTCTAATTTTCTCAAAATTAAATTACTCCCATTAACTAGAAAATTAACATCAGGCAAGAATTTTAAATCAAAACCTGAATTAACCAGAAGAGGGTTTTGGATCTGACAAATAATTTACACACACACCATTCAGAGAAAAATAGAATTATTTTCTTAAAAACTAACAATCAAAAGAAGCCACCTAACCTGGTATAGCTTTCCTAGAAGAAATTTGTAGAAGAGCCCTAATTCTTCAACAAACTTCCAAATAAAATTCTCTTCAACTAAATTCTCTGACCTGTTCCTTTCTATCTAAAATAAAGACCTATTCCCCTATTTAAACTAAAATTCTAGGTTCAATAGCTTTTTCTCAAATAACCTAAATTTAGAATAAAAGTAATTTTATTTTCTTTTCTAATTTTATAACAAAAGATAAGCTAACATGCAATAATTAAAAATAATTATTCTTTCTTTTCTTTTCTCATGCAAATTAATTAATTTTCTAAATAAAGAATTAAAATAATACTTTAATTCTAATTAATTTCTTTATTCATTTATTTATTTATTCTTTTATTTATTTATTTATTTATCCTTTATTTATTTATTTATTTAAAATTCTAGGAAACAATAAATGTAATTAATCTAATTTATTTTTTCACTAAAATTTAAATAAAAATATATTTCTACTATCATGCAGCTTGCAACTTAATTTAATAATTTCTTTTAATTAACTAAATTTATAATCTCAATGCATAAACAATTCAACTATGAGATAATACCATAAATTTACTTAATTAATTAAAACCACTAAACATACAACTGAGCAAATCAAAGTAAAGACTCATAAGAAGATCAATGACAAAATATGAAGGCTGAACAAACTGACAGGACGACCAACTGACAACACTCACACAAGTGTAATTGAATAAAATAGGGTCAACTACTATCTCCTCCACTTCCATCAGAAAATATAAGGCATGCTCAGACCTGTGAAGCCAGGTGGAGACGATACCCCATATCTACCCGGTACTTGTACTTGCAATATCCTACATCACCGAACCACACACACATATATACAATATAGAAGACACGACATACACATCGATGAAGGAGAATCGCGATGTTCCATTTCTCATCGAAATGAGTGAAGGAAAATCATCCCCTTGCATCCAATACACTTGCAAACACGCAACATATAATTTCACATTGCATAAATAAATTAAAGTGTCATTACATAGCAATAATCCATAAAAATGCCATAAATCACAAGTACTGAAATACTGCAAATAAGTTATGCATCTCATATCCAGATAAAGCATAATGTCATAAAAATCTAAATAACATATCATGGTAATGTATCCACTAAAAAAAAACAATAATAAAATTTGAGTCTAATGAGTTCAAATGAGTAGGGGTACTACATTCTCCCCCCTAAAATAAATAAGAATACAACTCTCTCATCTTCGCTGCATCCTCCCCTAGCTTTCCTAGCCATGACCTAGCATTGTATAGAGAAAACGGTTCAGACCTATGACAAGGATAAAACAAGGGAAACACAAACATGAAGACGTAAGTAAAAAGTTTAAACTGGATAGACTCACTACAAACCCAGAGTACCTAGTGTTGAAACTTGTGCTCTGATACCAAATGTAATGCCCCGCCAGGAACCCTAAAGGAAAACAACACAACTAGGCGACTAAAGGGTGAAATAATACAAAGAAATCAATTTTGCCATTTGTCCAATAAGTTAGATAGAAATAATTCTCCTAATGTATTTTCAAATTAATTATCAATTCTAAAAATTATAAGCTTTTCTAAAACAATTCAACTACAAACCAATTTTATAACTATAATATAATTGTATGCATACCTATATATATATATATATATATATATATATATATATATATATATATATATATATATATATATATATATATATATATATATATATATATTACAAATCTATATATATCAACTCATAACAAGTATTTAAATAACAGTAAAATAATATAATAACCACCATAAACAAAACACATCTAATATATTAAAATATATATAAATACATACATATATATATATATATATATAATATAACACATAAATTATTTTAATTTACCCAACCCCTGGGCATAAAACCCGAAATAACCATGTCACAATACGCACAAGGGTAAAAGAATAATTAAAAGAAAAACATTAATATTTCGGCCCTGGCATGGTAGCCCATCCTACCGCACAATAGCCCATGCTACCACCGATAGCACTGCTACCGTCGGTAGTACTATTTACTAGCACCGGTAGCGGATGCTACCATAGGTAGCCACTACCCAAACATTTATATATATTTTTTATTTATTTATTTTTTATTTTATTTTTAACATGTGAATAATTTCCAAATTCATTTAAACCCCTTTGATAGAATTTACATAGAAATAAAATTCCTAATTCAATAAAATTCATTCACAGAATTTTATTCCAATTACAGTTTTTTTTAATTAGATAATCCAATAAATTTAATTCACAATTAAATTTATTTCTAAAGAAATCAACTAATTTCCTAGAGATTTATTTAAAGGGCTATCAGATCAAATCAAACAAGAGGGAATAATTTTTCTGTAATAATTTTCCTAATTTTGTCAAAATTAAATTACTCCTATTAACTAGAAAATTAACATTAGGCAAGAATTTCAAATCAAAACTTGAATTAACTAGAAGACGGTTTTGGATCTGACAAATAATTTACACACACACCATTTAGAGAAAAATAGAATTATTTTCTTAAAAACCAACAATCAAATGAAGCCACCCAACCGGGTATAGCTTTCCTAGAAGAAATCTGTAGAAGAGCCCTAATTCTCCAACAAGCTTCCAAATAAAATTCCCTTCACCTAAATTCTCTGACCTGTTCCTTTCTATCTAAAATAAAGACCTATTACCCTATTTAAACTAAAATTCTAGGTTCAATAGCTTTTCTCAAATAAACCTAAATTTAGAATAAAAGTAATTTTCTTTTCTTTTCTAATATTATAACAAAAGATAAGCTAACATGAAATAATTAAAAATCATTATTCTTTCTTTTCTTTTCTCATGCAAATTAATTAATTTTGTAAATAAAGAATTAAAACAATACTTTAATTCTAATTAATTCCTTTATTCATTTATTTATTTATTCTTTTATTTATTTATTTATTTAAAATTCTACGAAACAATAATATTCTGAAAGTCGTGCTAAAGAAGGCCAAAACTTGGAAATCCCTCCCTTTCTATGACCTTGTGGCTAGAGACTTCGAGGTCTCAGTTCAGGGGTCCAACATCTTCAAATCTATCTGGAAGGCCTAGAGTAGTGTGAAGCCCTTTATCAGCAATTATAGAGTCAAAAATAATGAGTTTATTTACAGGTCTAGATCCATTTGGTGGAACCTCCTACACTCATCCAAACCCTTGGCCCTTACTCAGGGGTGCTCTGCCAAAGCATGGGTGGCAAAAGGCATCTATTGCTTTAAAGATATCATTGAGAATGATACACTGCTAGATTGGGACACCCTTAGAGCTAAATTTAACCTATTGAGTTCCCATAAGCGCACATATACTTTGTTACAGAAAGCTTGTGAGAAGCTTTTGCCCAAAAAATGTAATAATGATGCAAACTATTGTAAGGACCTTTTGTGGAATAATACCATCCCAGTGCGTAATGTTAAAACTAGTGTTATTTATAAGACCCTAACTTATGATGAATCAATAATTTCCCATGCTAACAAGCTGTGGTTTGTAGATTTTACAATTAAACAGTGGCAAAAGGTGTTCAATAGGCTCTGGAGTAGTCCTGTCACTCCTAAGGAAAAATGTTTTAAATGGCTGTTGATTTTAAACAGGTTACCAATCAGAAAAGATCATAACAGCAATGACATCTAGAAAATTTGCAGGGTTCCTGAATCAATTAGACATATTTTTTTTGAGTGTAGCATTGCTAAAGAAATTTGGTTATTATTTGGTATTCAATTTCCTATTCAATTTACTATTTTAGATGTTATAATTGGATACATTAAAGATCTAAAAAAGGACACTAACATTTTCTGGTATGTTCTTACATCTGAGATTTTATGGCACATTTGGAAATTAAGAAATGAAGATAAATTTCAGGGCTCAAGTAGGGCCCTTACTGAGTCTTTTCATGGACTCACCCTTCATCGAATTCTCTTGCAGGTAGCAGTAACAATGAATGTGGAAAAGAACAAATTCTTCAGATTCATAAAGGATGGAAATGCAAGGATGTTCCTTCATGAGATGGAGAACGGGTATAAATGGAAAAAGACACTCAAAGGGAAGAAAGAAGTGGACCTAGCTTTGGAGACCTTGCAAGCAGAGGTAGCTAGAGCGAGAGACCCTATCAGAGACTAGATCCAGATTCTTACAGAGCTCCTTGACGGAAAACAAGCCATTTGGATGGAGGGCCCCAGGGGTTGGACCACATGGATGGAAGCTCTGCAGGATCAAATCCTTCAAGGATAAGTGACATGGATGGATGCACCCTTTTGTACCTCATGGATGGTTGTTCCATTTTTGGCATAAATATTGTCGTACTGTATGTATAAACTTCTATATCTCTGTTTATATTTTAGGTAAAATTGTTAAACTGGTGATGGCTAGACCTGCTGTCTAGATTGAGATATACTGGTGAATCTGTAACTATTTTTTTGTAATAGTCTTATCCCCTTACATGCAATATAATATATATATATATATAATTAATCTAATTTATTTTTTCACTAAAATTTAAATAAAAATATATTTCTACTATCATGCAACTTGCAACTTAATTTAATAATTTCTTTTAATTAACTAAATTTATAATCTCAATGCATAAACAATTCAACTATAAGATAATACCATAAATTTAATTAATTAATTAAAACCACTAAACACACAACTGATCAAATCAAAGCAAAGACTCATAAGAAGATCAACGACAAAATATGAAGGCTGAACAAATTGATAGGATGACCAAATGATGACACTCACACGAGTGTAACTAGATAAAATAGGGTCAACTACTATCTCCTCCACTTCCATCGGAAAATATAAGGCATGCTCAGACCTGTGAAGCCAGGTGGAAATGATACCCCGTACCTAACTGGTACTTGTACCTGCAATATCCTACATCACCAAACCACACACGCACATATACAATATAGAAGACACGACATACACACCAATGAAGGAGAATCGCAACATTCCCTGTCTTGCCGAAATGAGTGAAGGAAAATCGTCCCCTTGCATCCAATACACTCGCAAAAATGCAACATATAATTTCACATTGCATAAATAAAGTAAAGTGTTAGTACATAGCAATAATCCATAAAAAATACCATAAATCACAAGTACTGAAATACTGCAAATAAGTTATGCATATCATATCTAGATAAAGCATGATGTCATAAAAATCTGAATAACATATCATGGTAATGTATCCACCGAAAACAAACAATAATAAAATATGATTCTAATAAGTTCAAACGAGTAGGGGTGCTACAATTTTCATAACTAAGCCTTTGAGATTCATCTGATCTTTCATTAAGTCTTTTGTCCAAATCTTCTTCATTCCTCTTCCTATCTTCAATATCTTTTCATAGTCTCATGGTTAAATCTTACATTTCATTCTTCATGTTACTGTTCTCTTGTCTCAATTTGTCTGCAATATCTCTAAGAGTTTCTTTTTCTTCATCATCTTGATTTTGCAATTGCACATGTAATTATTTTCTCTTATTCTTTGTTATAACCAGGTTATCTTGAAATGCTTTGACAAATTCCCGAGCAGTTCTAAGTTCAGCTTCTAGTTTGATATTCTTCAATTTTTATGCATCAAAATCTTCAAGAGCTCCTTCCAATTGTTGTCTCAAAATTTCCATCAGTACTAGTTTTAGAATCTTCCTCAAGCTGTTAGGCTTTTGCAAATAGAGGACTAGGCTCTAATACCAATTGTTAGATACTTGATCAGTCCCAAAGACCCTGAGAGAGGGGGGTGAATCAGTTTCTAACCAGTGAATGATATATTTAAACTTGTTTGCAACTTTACAACCCAAATTAATGTACTGGTAAATAAGCAATAAAGAGAAATAAGAGAGACAACATCAATGCACACCATAAGACAAGATATTTTGCTGAGGAAATCCGATAGGGGAAAAACCTTAGTATGATTTGTGACCCACAATATTTACTCACTAGCCAATATGAATAAATATTAATGATACAATAGGGGCCTTCACATGTAGGAAGGCCAACAGCCTAGAGCTCACTGCTCAATCACAAAAAGGAGTCATAGTGACTATAAAATTGGATGATTAAGTCCAATGATAATGTACTACTCAAAATAGCATCTACAATGTTGGATTCAGTACCGATTTAAGCTTTGTCAAATACCTCTGCCATAAACCTTTCTTTGCTCTGCTATTCTCTTATTCTCTCATCAAATTATTACATTAAAATGCATATATAGATATTCACTCTCATAATCCTCTTACATTACCTAATTACATATCATCTAGATTACTTACAAAATGACCTATAAGATCTCATGCATATATGAGTCTAAACATTACATCATGTCAGGTACAAATAATTAATTACATTACAATATAGTTTGCATGGTGTAAACTGGATGCCGGTGTGAATGAACTTTGTGTAGCTGCCAGTGCGGATATGCAAAGTCTGTTGCCGGTATAATAAATAGAATCATGTTACTAGTTGGTTGCCATCAATGACAACATCAACCATTCTCATCTGAGTGTGTAATGCCAACAACAACATGTCATAGGAACAATGTCACACAATACCCTATCATGATATTCACCAATAGTAAACTCTACATATGATTTCTCTTGGACTACTATATTTTGTTCATCTATTACCCAAGTAGCTTTGTAAGGTCTACTATGTGGTATTCTTACTAAATTCAACTTTTCAACCATCTCTTGAGAAACCAAGTTATCAAAAGAACCTGAATCAGCAATTACTTTACATATTTTACCCTGGCTTAGACATTGATTTTTGAAGATGGATACTTATGGTTGAACTTGCTGCTTCCCTTGACCCCTTCTAAACATCAAGAAGTCACCTTCAAGTACTAGATCAACCTTACCAAACCTCTCTTCTTCTGGTTGTTCTTCGCCTTGTGCTAACTGAACCCTTTTCTCAACCTTATTGCTACTTTTCTCATTCATTGGACACCTAAAAGAAGGGTGCCTAGCTTCATTACATGTAAAACACCTTCTTGTGAAGACTCCTATCCCTCTACCTAATCCAAATCTACTTCCACCTCTATATCCTCCTCTCTTATCAGAAACTGACTCCTTTCCCTTGTCATTTTTGCCTTGTCCTTTCCCTTCATTGTTAGGCTTTCTGCCCCTTCCTCTATTTGCACCACCTCTACCACTTCCTCCTGGTCTCTCTTGCTTCCTCTTTACCTTTTCTTCAGCCCTTATAGAAAACTGAAAAACACTCCCGAAGTGTCTTAGGTACATTCAAACCAATCTTATCTTGCTAGTTGTATCTAAGCCCATTAAGATATCTTGCAACCTTCTCATCCTCATCTTCCAATCCACCTCTTATACTCAACTTGTGAAATTGCTCAGTATAGATCATCACATCCATATCCTTTTGCTTGAGATTTTGTCTCAATCTCTTTGTCTAAATTGTATAATTAGATGGAAGAAATTGATCCTTCATCATGGTTGCCATCCTACTCCATGTGGTGATCTTAGACATTCCCCTAGCCACTCTCTCGGTTTGAACACTAGTCCACCAAGTTAAAGCAGTCCCTCTCAGTTTGGTTTTAGCAAAATTCACCTTCTTTGCCTCATCCATGTCCTCATACTCAAAGTAATTTTCAAGGGAATCTATCCACCCTAATACCTCTTCACTATCCATCTTGTCATGATAGATAGGTAAATCAATGGTTGTCTTAATTCCATCTCCTAGTAATGCCTTCAATAACCTCACCACCCTTCTCTCTTTAGGGTCTAGTTTCCCTTTTCCATTCCCTTCATTTTAATTCTCATTTGCTCCATCATTTGCTTCAGCATCTTCTTCCTCATTCTCTCTTTGTTTCCCTCTTCTAGATCCTCTCTCTAAGGCTTCCAACCTTGCCTGCAATGTTGCTACTTCTTATTCTCTCCTTTCTGTCCTCTCCATTTCCAAGGTCTCTTTCAACTCTTGGTTCTCCCTTGCTATTTGTTGTTTTGGAGGCATCTTGTATGTACCCCAACTCACTACACAACTTCTCCCTCTTCCTTCCTTCCCACAATAACCTACTAGAGGATCTAATATGACTATGGTGCAGAGGTATTAGGTCCTTTCACAAATATCAATTGGTCTTACACTTTGGCTTTCAAACCCCAAGGGTTCACTAGGTTTCCTTCCACACAAAGTGTTGGGAATTGACACTCTATTGGTTGGGTCCACTATGTTGTCATTGATGGCAATATAATTTTGGGTTCTGGCTTCATATGGTGTATTCGCAGGCACTTCACAGACTCTACACCGGCACCAGAAGGATAGAAGATTTCTTTGATCACTAGCAATAGAGGCTGACATGGTATAGTAAAGGTCATCGGTATTGGAGGCTGACATGTAATATGATATTTATTCATTTATGTTATATTGCTGACATGTAATCTGATATTGTATATATCCTTGTAAGCTAACATAAGGCATAAATTTGTATAGGGTATATAGGGCAGATTGGTTAAGATCATTTTGATATGATAGGAATGGAATGTAATGGACCTGGAAATGTAATATGATGCAAAATCATTCTAGGAGACTATGTATGTGAGGAATTCATAGTAAGGGTTATTCCGGTACAGAGGTTTAGTGTTTTAACTAGAAGAGACGAAGATTAAACTAGGACTGCATTCTGGCATAAAAGATGCTATCCTAGAAATTCACTATTCTCTAGATTGTTGTCTGGAATTTTATCTTGTCAGTGAGGCTCCTATTGTGATTGAGCAGTGTGCTCTAGGTTGTAAGTCTTCCTGCAAGTGCAGGCCCATCATATATTGTAATATCTCTTCATATGGCCAGTGGATTAATATTGTGGGTCACAAATCCCACTGTGGTTTTTCCTCTTTGAGGTTTTCCACGTATAAATCTTTGTGTTATGATTCTCATTTATGTGTTTGTCTTATTGGTTTCATTACTTCTTTCAATTTTCTTTATACAGGTATACCATTTGGTGAATGAATGTTTTGTTAAGGCTAAAATATACTATTCTGGTATAAAATTGATTCACCCCCTCTCTCAATGTTATTGGTATCCAACAATTGGTATCAGAGCCTTGTACCTCGAAGGAAGTTTAACAGCTTGAGGAAGATCCTGGAAACGAAATAATTGAATATGGCTTTGGAGAAGCAGCTTGAGATGGCACTTAAAGATTATGATGCTAAAATATTGAAGAAATTAAATCTACAAGATGACTTGAATTCTGTTAAGGAATTCATTCTTGTCCTACAAGAGAGGCTATCATCTGCTCAATCTAGGAGGAAGAAACTTTTGCAAAATCAGGATGATGAAGAGAAAAATGCACTTAAGAAACAATGTCAAAAATTGACTTAGGAGAACATGGTTATGAAGAATGAAATGAAAGTTATAGCTATGAGGATGTCTAAGGAGATTGAGGATAGAAAGAAAAAGGACAAAAATCTTGTTGTATCCCTGAAGAACAAATTTGAAGAATGTGCTAGGTTGGCCCATGAAAAAGATATGTTGAGAACTGATTTGGTACAATCCCAGAACAATAAGCTAGAGCTTGAAAGACAAATGAGAATACTAAGAGATGATTTAACTAATGCAAGTGAGTACAAATAAAAATTCAAGATCAGCTCAACACAGCTTGATGCGTTACTAAAGAGACAGAGGTAGATTGGAGATTCCAGTGGACTTGGATTTTAGCAACGATGGAGTTCCGATACTGCTAATGAAGATCAAAACCATAAGGCACCAGTAAGGCAATTTGATACCTATAAACTCAATGGTAGATGTTTTGTTTGTAATATATTTGGACACATGGCTAGGCAATGTAAAAACAGACCAAATCAGAACCTTGATTTTGCTCCCAATAAATGTTCAAAATGAAATAAAATTGGTCATAAGATAGAAGACTGCAAAATGAATGTAAAATGGTATGCTTGTGAAAAATTTGGACATATGGCTAATCAATGTAGGTCAAGCAATTTCACCAGTTTTAGCAAGGCAATTCGAAAGAACAATGTTACATGTTATGCATGCAATGAAGCTGGAACAAGGTTAGCAATGGAGGATCAAATGAAAAAGGAAAAGAGAAAGTTAATGAAATTCAGCAAAATCATACTCAGATATGGGTGAGAAAGACTGAAGAGAAATCATCATATGGGAATGTCTCGGTTACCTATCTGGCAAAAGAGCCTTCTCCTACACTGACAGTGAGCTCATCCGGTAACTAAGGCAGATACCTTAGGGGTAGGAAAAATTTCATGGAAGATGATGCGTATGCCCCTGGAGGAGATTCTGGAAGATGTTCTAGATATTGGAAAGGATTATCCGACATTGATATGTTCAGAGTGAGATCTGGTATCTTTCATCGACAATTATTTATGTCAATGGAAGATTAGGGTTTTCTCTCAATGGATAAAAGGTCGAATACACTTTATTATTATTCACCCAGCATTCAAAGTGATTTTGGAGTGATTCAAAGTGACTTAGTGCAATGAGAGGCTATTTAGAGGCAATCAAATTTCTTCTTGAGCGATCACACCAACGTCTAGAAGGATTTGTTGAAAGTTTTCATTGGCAGCGATCTAAAGATAGTTTTATTGAATCATGGAAGTGGGATCATCTTTTTTTCCTATTTGCATTGCAGATCCAATTGTAGTAGAGGTTAAGGACCACCCTAGGACAATTTTCAAGTGGTATCCATATGTGGCTACCATGGAAGATTCATTTGGAGTGTTTCCTTGTGTTCCAGAGGGAGTGGTATATTTAGAGGATGTTAGGGCATACATCCATTGTCATATAGAGGACTTAGGCACTTTAGAGATCAAAGGGATGTATATGAATGAACTCATGGGAGAATCTAGTAAGATCAAACCGGCATATCAACACATCGAAGATCTAGGGTTCACAAATATTTTGGATATTCTGGAGTTTGAGGGTGAAATAGTTAGATATGTACTAAGAAAAGTACATGGGGAATTCATATGGTTGGACAGACCCTATAAAATTACTAAGGAAGCCATCTGGGCAATTATTGTCTTGTCATAAATAGGGCAACATCCAAATAAGAAAGTATCTAACAACTTCATGAGGAAGATCACCGACACCACATTAGACAAGAGATCGAGGAAGGTGAGCACTATAACCGATACTCACATCAAGTTTGGCAACATGGTTATAGGCTAAAAGGTAACTTAGTCTAACCGACTGAATTCAGTTTCTAGTTCATGTATTTTGTTTGTATATAGGATGATGAGGAATAATATTAGGTTAGATCTGTTGAACACTATATTTGAAAATAAAAAATATATAAAAAATGTATATTCCCATAGGCGTGAAGACTGAAAGATGTTTTCGGCCAGCAAATTGTATCAAACACTGCAAAAGAAGTTTCATCGAAAGAATATTTTCATCGAAATGAGGTATGTAAAGCACCGAACAAAAGTATTTCGGCAAAAGGTCACTTTTGATGAATGTAGAAAATCACTCATCGATACTCTAAGTTTCATCGAAAGGCAAAAAGGCAAAAGTAATTTCGAAGGAATATCATTACCGAAGAAACTCATAAAGCATTCATCGAAACTCAAGTTTTCATCGATGACATAATGTCGAACAAAAGCAAAGGTGTTTCATCGATAAAGGAGGATATCGATGAAAAAGGAATGTCGATGAACATACATGGGCCCTCACCGAAGAAAGAAACTCATCGAAAGAATGATTTCGATGAAACTTGCGGGTGACTTATCGAAAAGGAGGACTATCGATGAAAGAATGATTTTGATGAGTCTTGAAAGTGGCTTCTCGACATGGGCTATTCACCGAAATAACAGTATCGAAGAAAATGGGCTTTCGATGAAGGATTTAAACACTCGGCCGAAGACAAGGGTTTCATCGATAACTTGAAATATGATCACTTTGAGCGAACTGTACTTCCCGCGAAAGAGTTAAAGGCCCAAGTGAAGAATGTCACATCTGCAATTAAGTTTAAACACTTGAGTAGCCATTGTAGACACAGAACATTAACTATGCACAAGTTGCCCATACGATTACAGTTGAACTGATTGAATTTTCATAAGAACCAGATCAATGCTAAAAGACTGAAAATTGCGGAGAGCTTGTGGAAACTTGCGAACGATAACCAGAAGAGCTAAGCATTTCTCCAAGTAAGTGTTGTTTCTCATATTTGCTGTAATCATGGAACCTTCGTCTTCTTCTTCTAAAAAAAGTAGGAAAGGAAAAGAGTTAAACCCTAAAGAGAAGCCCAAGAGACAAAAGAAGGAAGGAAGAGCTCTGACTCAGGATTTATTAGACCAATGTCCCTCATCTAGTGTAAGGTCCAAAAAGATCAAAAGTGAAGAAGAAGGATTGGAGGATAGGTTTGAAAATCTAGGAGATATTTGGACCAAAATCAGAGGACATGAGTTATTCTTATTTAGTTACAAAAGAAGGGACGCTCCTGAACCCATAAGTAATCTATGGAAGAAGAACTTAGGCAAATTGGTAGTCCCAAATGTGTTTGTAGATGTAGAATTAATGAAAGCTCTGGTAGATTGTTACAACCCAAGAACCAAAACCATATGTGATTACAGAGGGAATACATTAGTAGTAATTAACAAACAGACTATTGATATGGTGTTTGATTTGGACTGGGAGGTAGAGGAGAGTATCAATATGAAGAAACTTTCACAAGAATTCTTTAGTTTGGAAAACATCTACAGGACTTGGAGGCTACCTATTCACAGGCCAAAAGTGGGTGGGTCATTTGTTCCATTCAGCAAAGATGACAAGGTGCCGTTTGATGTCAACCATTTCCATCCTTATTTTAAATATACCTACTATGCTGCAGCTCAAGTATTAGGCCTAGAGGCTCATCCGCTCATGGATATTGGGGTTATGGTTCTGTGTGCTGATTTACAGTCAAAAGACCCTAGGTCATTTGATTTTGCCACTTATATTGCAGATGCTTTGAATCATGGATTGGAAAAGTTGAAAGGGAACCTTGTGAATGTTCATTTTTCATTGTATTCCTTGTTAATGCATATCATTCTTTATTGTGGACAAGAGATTAATTTCTGGTCAGATGATTTCTGCATTCGATCCTATGATAAAAATGGTTTGAAGAAGCTAGTTTAGTTATGGGTATCTGCATGGGACCAGAGGTTCATGAACAACCAGTACTGGCACTTTCAAGAATATTTTGTGAAACCTCTTAGTGCAGCTTTTGGGCAACATAGGGATTACACTTTGTCCCCTGAAATCAAGAGATCCCTCAGACTAAAGGACTTCTCTCCAGAGTCACAGATTGATCATAATTGGGGTGATTGGTATTGCCATAACAATCACACAGAAATCAGGGTATTTGGATATGAAGGAAGGCCCCACATGCTCCCAATTACAGTGCCAAATAGGGTGGCTAGCCTAGAGATTATAAGACAATTGTCTATTGTCAGTGCTAAACACCTTACAGATTCCGGTAAACAATCCATTGTTCCAGGTTTATTGGTTTTTTCTGATTTCATTGTTAAAAGTTCAAAAAGTTATCATTTACTGCAGAACAAGTTAGACTACTATGGCATGACTCTGGGTGAACCTAGAGAGAACTTCGACCCTTAAGGATATATAAGAGCTGCCAGAGTATCACAAAAACTCAAAGTTGGAATACATGTGGCCAAAATGCCAGATGACCTGATTAAGAACCTTGAAAGAGAGGAGGCCAAAGCTTTGAGAGAAAAGAGTGAGTTAGTTTGGGAGGCCTACAAATGGAAAAGGGCAAGGGGAATGATAGATGGAGACCTAATTGGAAATCTCCAAGATCCTCTGGAAGTGGCTAAAAGGCTGCTTCAACATGAAGCAGAGATCATGCATAGAGTGCCTTCGCAATTCCTCCATTTCATTAATACTGAGAAGGACAGTCAGCCCCTAGCTCACATGTCACCAAAGTCGACCGCCAGTAGTATCCCACCTGATTCTCTTCAAGAAGATTATCCTCCTGGTTTCGAAGCAGAGATGAATATGGACACTGGTGAAATTAACATCAAGGATGTTGTTGATATAAGAATGACTGAGCATGAAGATTTCGTTGCTGATGATGGATTCGCTTCTTCTAGGAAGTTCCTCTCATTTTTGTACCAATACAAAGGAGCTCATGTAAAATGAAGCATGGCTGGAAGACCAGAGGAGGAACAGATGAAGAGATTGCAAGATGAGATTGATGTCCTCATGAAAGATATGACTCCTGAGAAAGGGAGGAAACTACTAAAAGAGGCCTGTGTAATCATCTTCTCTAGTTGGGATATAAACTCAACACTTTTATTTGATGGCTTCCTGAAGAAGCAAGATTTGAATCAACAGGTGTTGCCTCAGGAGATAGACAAATTGTTCTTAGGCTCTGGATATGATCCAGACAAGAAAGCTCTCCTACAATGGGCATTATATCCAAAGGGGAAGAGGCCTATCATTGTGGACATTGAAGAAACCTTTGGGCACCTCATGGTTCATCAGGTTGGAAAAACTGACCCTAGGGTCACTGCAAAACTCAACTTGGATGTCGCCAGATTGAACCTGGACCAGACAGAGTTTTTGGTCAGAGAGAATGTCACATATAAGGGGTTATATGAAAAATCTAAAGAGGAGAATCAAAAGTTGCAGGCAAAAGTATTGTAACTAGAGATAGGGACTCCTATCAGTGAATACACCTCATACCCCGTGGGACGTAGCTTGGACGATGTCTCTGATGCTCTGTACTAGAAGTATCAAGCAGAAAAGGCCAATAAACGCGCAGAAGGTATCCAACAAAGGATGGACAAACTGGTCAACGACATCATAGGACATCGGTTTAACACCATGCTCTTGCAGGTTGAACCATATTGGAAAGTATATAATGGAACGATAAAAGCGTTAACAGAGCATGAGAGGTTAAAAGCACGATTGCATGAAGTACTAAATAATGTCGATGCCTTCATGCCAGAGGAAAAAGCTGAGGGGACTGAGCATATGGAGAATCATGTTAAACTTGAGGATACGCTGAGGAGAGACCTGAAGGAATTGGATGATGAGAAACCTGTTGGAATGCCCTCTGTTTACAAAGAAGGAGAAGTGATATCCCTGGAGGATTTGCGAAAAGAGCTCACCAGCGTCAAGGATTGGGCCTTGTCAGAGATAGATCGAAGTAAGGATATGGCCCCTACTGTCAACTAGATAATATTCAAGTATCTGTCGCTGGGAGATGAATTGAAGAAACAGACTCCTCGAATCAAAACCTTCAAAGATGATGATTACATTCATCATTTGGGACTCCTAAATCTCTTTTTGCTTAAGTTTAGAAATACTCAAATTAATGATTAATATTTTGAAAGGTCGTGTCTCTTCATGAAAGGCCTTCATCCTCATATATATATGAGAATGATTTTTGTAATGTAAAGGGGAGAGATTATAGGATGAAGGTAGCGAAAAATGACAGCCTGTAAGTCTTCTGTATATGAACTATAATGGAATACAAATTTTGATCGACTATTTCTCTGCATATGTGTTGTGGATCATTTCATTTTCTTTTGGCAATCACCTGTGATATTGTCTGATAGGATAAGGTTATTCATGTTCTCAAGATCAGATCTATGTTTTATATTATAATGTTGCAACAAAAGTTTTGCTTGCGGATTGTGATTGATCCTTGCAAAGCTTAATTGACTGGTCCCTTAAGGGTAGGGTTAAATTCACTCAATGAGCATATGATATAAGCATTCATTTGGTTCCAAAAGAAATAATAACTGACAGGTTCATAAAGGGATGAATTAAAAAAACTGTCTCACAGGTTCGCACCATAAGTCCTAAAGAAAAGTGTAATGACTCTGTAACCCAAACAACGAAGAAGGCACTGGCTAAATTACAAGTTGCACTGATCATTTCATTCATAATTGAGTATTTTAATAAGCAATAGAAGTAATTAAGAAACATAAAGCAAACAGTTATTACAAACAACAATCTTGAACTCATCTGCTATATCTCCATTCAAGGAACTCATGCCATTTCAAGATCAGGATATATCAGATTAGGATAATAAATCTGCTATAAAAAGCACTAGTAATTGGAGACATTCAGTGAATAGGTATACCTGCCTAGGTCCTGCAGAGCCTAAAGTGAGAGAGTTAGCAACCAAACAGGTTCACTCTATATGTTGGCCAAGTTAGTTGGAGGGTTTGATCATAGGAGTTGGCATTTCCTTAGAACCTATCCAATCTGTTGATTTGAGACCCAACAGATTGGCGACTCTGCTGGGGAAGAAGAATTAAGACTTTGCTGTGGGAAAGAACTCAGAAAAAATAAATAACACATATCCTCTAGGAAAGAGGTGGCGACTCTGAAATAAGAATATCAATGCACGGGACAAGATCGGTTACAAAAGGACAATCTTTATCCCAATTAGATTTCTCTCAACGAAAGAACAAAAATAAAGAACCCATGAATGATTCCATGAGAGAAAGATACAACCAGTATAAACATGAAAGTAGCCAACATTCGCCCTTGAGAGAACAAGATAGAACAACAACTTTAAGCCCAGTAAATGAGGATTTGGTTGCAGCATATAAAGCTCAGAAGGGGCGATGCCAAATTCCCGCTGGTTTTGAAAATCACGAAGCACGGTCCAGACAATACACACCGCCTCCATCAGGATCAAGTATGGCAGATCCTGCAGATAGATTTACAGATTTAACTAGACAAATGATGGAGGCAGCTGCTGAGATGAGAGATTCAGGAAGGACTCAGGAATGTTTGGAGCTGTGTGCTAAGTTGGGCATAAATGTTGGTGAGGATGACTTTAATAAAGATGTAAACAACTACAAGAAAACATATGCTCAAGGAGTGGGTAAAACAAAGGGTAATAATTTCAAAGCTTATGAGAATCCCTTGTTTGGTAGCAAAAGGGATGATCATGTGCAATCAAGTGCACCACCAGTCCAGCAAAGTTCACATACTCATAATCAGTACCCACCCCCTGGTCAATTTTATAACCAACATCCACCCCCTAATCAGTTTCAATATCAACACCAGAATCAATACCCTCTTCCTTATCAAAATCAAATGCCCTTATATGGTAATGTGAACCAAAACTTTGGGAATCCTCATGGAGGGCATGGACTAATAAATATGGAGCAAATGAGGCAGTTTGATTTTTCAGGAATGATAGTGTACCCATATCCTATCCCAAATGAAATCAGGATAGCGATACCAAGGTTCACAGGAAGTAATGCAGTTTCAGGTGAGGCTCATTGTAAAGCCTTTGATGCAGTAATTGAGGATTTTGGGTTACCATATGAAGATGTCAAGATCAGGTTGTTTATGCAATCATTAATAGAAGATGCAAGAGATTGGTTTAGGACGTTGCCTGACACATCCATTAGAGATCTTGCAGGATTCAAAGATTTGTTCCTTGAGCAGTATGGAGACCATAACAGCCCTGAGTTTTCTTTGCATGAAATCATTAGTATAAAGAAGGAGCAAAATGAATCAGTGATAGATTTTAACAAAAGATTTAACAGGGTTTTAAACAAAATCCCCAATAGGATGAAACCAGTACCTGAGGTGAGCATTCTGTATTATATCAATGCTTATGACAGTAAAACAAACTATGAGCTGAGAACCAGAAATCCTAGAGACCTCCGGGATGTTATGAAAGATGCCATTGTTATAGAAAACAACAGAAAGGCTGCTGGTAAAGTGGGAAAGAGAGAGGACCCAAGGTTATACAATCCTAGAGCACCCAAGGCTAGTAGAGATGAAGATAAGCTTGACAAAGTTTTAAATGCCCTGAAAGATTTGTCTGTAAGAGTAAACAAAACAGAGAAGCAGCAATACTACCGTCCTGAGAGACCTAGACTACATGACATGCCTTATAACACCACGTGGAAGGATGGAAAACCAGTAGACAGGAACCACAGAGATAATCAACAAATTCCAGATCCTTTAAAAAGAACAGTAAATTATACTCAAGATGATGACATGTGGTGTTATGCTTGCAATATGCCACACGCTTCTTCTTTGTGTGCAGTAGCAAAAGGATTGCAGGAGGAGGATAGCTATGAAGAACATGTGGATGATTCAACTGTTAATATGATATCATTTAGTCAGGAAGGAAGGTCAGATTCCATGAATATTGATCAATGCTCTGTCTTACCTATGACCACCAGCAAAAATGAAAGTGTTAAGCTCAGAATCCCTACTGAAGAAGAAAAAAGAAGAATTACAGCTTATGTCGTTGCATAAGCAAAAAGGACTTATGATTTAAGGAATAGGGTGGTGAATCCAGAGCAAGGTAAACCTACTAGTCTTTTTATGAAAGAAACTGATGAGACACTCAAGCGAATAAACAAAGGAGCTATGACTAAGGAGGTTGTACCAAAGAATAATAAGAAGGGTCCTAATGTTCAAAAGGAAGAAACAGTAAAACTCCCTTCATCACAACACTCTACCTCAATTGATATCTCAACTGCATTAACACAATTAAAAGTTTGTGTTCCATTGATGGAAATAATGAGGTTTCCTGAGTATAGAGAAAAAAATTGGGAGATGATTTCAGGTGTCCAAGAAGAAAAGATTAATGAACAGAGACAAGAGGTCCCAACAGGTGACAATAATGAACAAATGGCTCCAGTTATATACTTAGGGTCCACCATAACTAAAAACCCAACACAAGTAGACCCATTTTATCTCACTTTGGTGATAAACAACAAAAGGGTGAAGAATTGTATGATTGATTCAGGAGCAGCCATAAATGTCATGCCTGTTGGGGTGATGAAAGAACTAGGACTGGAAGTTGATACTACCTTTGGGAAATGCTATGCCATGGACAATAGATCAGTCCCAGTGGTTGGTATCATGAAGGATGTAGAGTTCAGATTAGCAGCCTGTCCAGAAGCATCATATAAAACAGATATCACAGTGGTAGATGTTCCTCCAAATTATGGAATGTTATTGTCTAGACAGTGGTCGAATATGATTGGTGGATATGTGCAGCTGGATTTGTCATATGCTACGATTCCAATAAATGGACAGGAAATAAAAATTGACAGGGAACCTCAGTCCACATATATCATAGAAGACATGGAAGAAACAGTGAACCAAGTATGTTTTTTACAAACTGACATGGACAACTTCCAGGTACAGTTAACAAGACCTAAAATTAAAGAGTGGGTCCCCATTGAGTCGTGTCTGACTAAAAAGAATGGTCAGATATGGAAAATGTTCTTTGATGGGTCTTGTAGCAAAGAAGGGAGTGGGGCTGGAATCCTTTTTATCTCACCCACAGGGGAAACTTACAAATATTCTTTCAAGTTGTTATTTGAATGTACAAATAACATTGCTGAATATGAAGCTCTACTCACTGGTCTTAACATAGCAATCAAACATGGGATCAAATTGCTAAGTATCTTTGGTGATTTAGAATTAATAGTCTCACAAGTAAAGGAAAGATATGCCTCAAAACACTTAAGACTGAAACAATATAGGAATGCTGTGTGGGATACCATGGAGCTTTTTGATGCTTTTCAGATAACCTGGATAGATAGGTCAAAAAACGTCATGGCAGATTTTTTAGCAAATATTGCATTAAAAGGCAATGATATAACACTAACTGGGATATCTGAAGTGGAAGTGAAAGTAAGACCATCTGTTCCTGACAACTTGTATAATTGGCAAGTGTTTCAAGATGATGCAGATCTGTTAAACTTCTTACAGTGTGTCGATCATTATCAGACTCAAGCTATAAATTTTAATGACTTTGTGGAGAAAACTGAAGGTAAGGAAACTTTATTTGGACATGAAATTATACAACTAAAATCAAATAAATTACCAAGAGGCCTAGTAGCATTAGAAAGAACTTTTAATGCTCAAGATGTGATTGAAACCAAAGGGTTAGCTATTGAAGAGAGTGATATTGAACAAATCAATCTAGGAAGCAAAGAAGCCCCCAAAAATGTTTTTATTGGAAAAAAATTAACTCCTACTATGAGGCAACAGCTGATAATATTGCTAAAAAGATACAAACATGTGTTTGCATGGTCTTATGAAGATCTCAAAGCTTACAGGGAAGATCTCTTTTAACATGAGATACCACTTAAACCAGAAGCTAAACCATTCAGGCAAAAGCAGAGACCTATTAATCCTACATTGTTACCAAAAATGAGGGAAGAAATTATAAAGATGAAAGACGCAGGAATAATTGAACCATGCAGATATTCCACATGGGTTTCTAACTTGGTACCAGTCAGGAAGAAGAATGGGGATATTAGATTATGTGTAGACTTTAGAAATTTGAATATATCATCTCTAAAGGATAACTATCCATTGCCAAATATGGATAACATGCTGCAGAGGGTAACAGGGTGTGAGTTGTTGTCTATGATGGATGGATTTTCAGGTTACAATCAGGTGAAGGTTAGAGAAACTGAGAAATATAAGACAGCCTTCACAACTCCATGGGGCAGTTATGTTTATGCACGAATGCCATTTGGATTGACCAATGCTGGAGCTACTTTTCAAAGGGCAATGGATGTGGCTTTTGCAGAATTGATTGATGTAATCATGGTAGTATATCAAGACGATCTGACTACATACTCAAAGAAAGCTGATGATCACTGTGAACACCTTGAGAAGATATTTAAAAGAGCTTTAGAATATGGAATTTCCTTGAATCCTAAGAAATGCCACTTCGGTGTTGAAGAGGGAAAACTACTTGGACACATAGTATCCAGGGAGGGGGTAAGAATTGACCCTGAGAGAGTAGAAGCTATCAATGAGGTTCCTATCCCTCGAACTATCAAAGCCATTCAATCATTCTTGGGACAAATTAATTTTGTGAGAAGGTTCATTTTGAATTTTGCAGACATAGTAAAACCCATAGTAAGGATGTTGAAGAAAGAGGCCCAAATTGACTGGACTGAAGAGGCAATTGATTCTTTTGTGGCAATCAAAAGAGCAATTTCTGAGGCACCAGTACTAATTTTCCCAGATTTTGGTAAACCTTTTATGATATTCTCATTCACCTCTTGTCACACTATAGCAGCAGTGTTGTTACAGAAAAATTCAAAAGGGTATGAGCAGCCCATTGCATACTTTAGCAAGTCTTTGAGCCCTTCAGAAGTAAAACATGAACTGAATGAAAAGCAAGCCTATGCTTTGGTCAAAGCAGTGAAACAATTTAGACCATACTTAGTAGGGGCTGAAGTTATAGCTTATGTCCCAAATGCAATAGTAAAAGATATCTTCAGACAGACTGAGGTCACGGGCAAAAGATGCAAATGGATCAATTAGATACAAGAATTTAACATTGAACTCAAAATTTCACAGGTTATCAAAGGACAAGGGCTGGCCAAACTCATGACAGGAACTGAAATTGAGGAGTCTGGTGTGAATCAGGTTGGATGGGAAGAAGCTAACTTCAGTATTGAAAGAACAGCATGGTACACCGATATCATATACTATCTCAAGCATTTGAAATGTCCAGATGGCATGATCGATAATCAGAAGAGAGCTCTGAAGCTAAAATTAGCAAGATATGTAATTATCAATGGGGACTTATATTGGAAAAATAGAGATGGGATATTGTTATTATGTCTAGACAACTACCAGGCAGATAAGGTTCTTCATGAGATGCATGATAGGGTTTGTGGTGGCCATTTCTCGGCCAAGACTACAGCACATAAAATATTGAGAGCTGGATACTATTGGCCATGTGTCTTCAATGATTCTTATAGATATGTCAGAAAGTGCGAAGCTTGTCAAAAGTTCTCAAACAAAACAAAGTATCAAGGATCACTCCCATTGAGACCAATGTTGACTGAGGAACCATTTCAACAATGGGGAATAGACTTTATAGGGGAAATATCAGAAAAATCCAGTGGAGGACACAGATGGATATTGGTTGCTACAGACTATTTTACCAAATGGGTGGAGGCAATACCTACTAAACAGGCCACTAGCAAGGTGGTGATAAAATTCTTAATGGAGAACATTATTACTAGATTCGGTGTTCCTGCAAGGATCATCTCAGATAATGGCATGTCCTTTAGATCAAAGGAATTCAACACTTTTTGTGAGGAATATGGCATTAAGATATCACATTCTTCTCCTTACCACCCCCAGGGGAATGGGCAAGCTGAATCAAGCAACAAGAACATCCTAAAGATCATTAAAAAGATGTTGGGACAGAACAAAAAAGCATGGTATTCGAAGTTGAATCTTGCACTATGGGCAGATAGGATAACTGTGAAAAAATCTACAGGAAAGTCTCCATTTGAACTGGTTTATGGCAAAAGGGCCAGACTACCTTTGGAGAACCTCTTGCCTGTACACAGATTTATGATTCAAGAAGAGATAGATGTTGAAGATCCATCACAAGAAAGAATAATGCAGTTGGTAGAACTTGATGAAATCAGGGCAGAAGCTCAGAAGCAGAATATCAGGATTCAAAATCAAATGAAGAGATTATATGACAAGAGGACATCAAACAGAAAATTTTGTGTAGGTGATTGGGTTTTAATGTGGAATGCCAGGAGTCAAGACTAAGGCAAGCATGGTAAATTTGAAACCTTGTGGATCGACCCATATGTGATTATAGACAAAAAAGGGGAGGATTCCTATTTGCTTCAAAACGCAACAGGAGAGGTCCAAGAATTGTCGGTGCATGGGCAATTCTTAAAAAACTTCTTTTCTTGAACATTCTGTATCACATGTACAGTAGATTAGGATCCATTTCCATTGTAAATACCATCATAAATCTGCGCTAACCAGAGATTCTGAATTCTTGAAGACATATTCAATATGCCTCCTTCCTTAGTCAGAGCCGCTGTTGAACACTATATTTGAAAATAAAAAATATATAAAAAATGTATATTCCCATAGGCGTGAAGACTGAAAGATGTTTTCGGCCAGCAAATTGTATCGAACACTGCAAAAGAAGTTTCATCGAAAGAATATTTTCATCGAAATGAGGTATGTAAAGCACCGAACAAAAGTATTTCGGCAAAAGGTCACTTTCGATGAATGTAGAAAATCACTCATCGATACTCTAAGTTTCATCAAAAGGCAAAAAGGCAAAAGTAATTTCGAAGGAATATCATTACCGAAGAAACTCATAAAGCATTCATCGAAACGCAAGTTTTCATCGATGACATAATGTCGAACAAAAGCAAAGGTGTTTCATCGATAAAGGAGGATATCGATGAAAAAGGAATGTCGATGAACATACATGGGCCCTCACCGAAGAAAGAAACTCATCGAAAGAATGATTTCGATGAAACTTGCGGGTGACTTATCGAAAAGGAGGACTATCGATGAAAGAATAATTTTGATGAGTCTTGAAAGTGGCTTCTCGGCGTGGGCTATTCACCAAAACAATAGTATCGAAGAAAATGGGCTTTCGATGAAGGATTTAAACACTCGGCCGAAGACAAGGGTTTCATCGATAACTTGAAATACGATCACTTTGAGCGAACTGTACTTCCCGCGAAAGAGTTAAAGGCCCAAGTGAAGAATGTCACATCTGCAATTAAGTTTAAACACTTGAGTAGCCGTTGTAGACACAGAACATTAACTATGCACAAGCTGCCCATACGATTACAGTTGAACTGATTGAATTTTCATAAGAACCAGATCAATGCTAAAAGACTAAAAATTGCGGAGAGCTTGTGGAAACTTGCGAACGATAACCAGAAGAGCTGAGCATTTCTCCAAGTAAGTGTTGTTTCTCATATTTGCTGTAATCATGGAACCTTCGTCTTCTTCTTCTAAAAAAAGTAGGAAAGGAAAAGAGTTAAACCCTGAAGAGAAGCCCAAGAGACAAAAGAAGGAAGGAAGAGCTCTGACTCAGGATTTATTAGACCAATGTCCCTCATCTAGTGTAAGGTCCAAAAAGATCAAAAGTGAAGAAGATGGATTGGAGGATAGGTTTGAAAATCTAGGAGATATTTGGACCGAAATCAGAGGAAATGATTTATTCTTATTTAGTTACAAAAGAACGGACGCTCCTGAACCCATAAGTAATCTATGGAAGAAGAACTTAGGCAAATTGGTAGTCCCAAATGTGTTTGTAGATGGAGAATTAATGAAAGCTCTGGTAGATTGTTACAACCCAAGAACCAAAACCATATGTGATTACAGAGGGAATACATTAGTAGTAATTAACAAACAGACTATTGATATGGTGTTTGATTTGGACTGGGAGGTAGAGGAGAGTATCAATATGAAGAAACTTTCACAAGAATTCTTTAGTTTGGAAAACATCTATAGGACTTGGAGGCTACCTATTCACAGGCCAAAAGTGGGTGGGTCATTTGTTCCATTCAGCAAAGATGACAAGGTGTCGTTTGATGTCAACCATTTCCATCCTTATTTTAAATATACCTACTATGCTGCAGCTCAAGTATTAGGCCTAGAGGCTCATCCGCTCATGGATATTGGGGTTATGGTTCTGTGTGCTGATTTACAGTCAAAAGACCCTAGGTCATTTGATTTTGCCACTTATATTGCAGATGCTTTGAATCATGGATTGGAAAAGTTGAAAGGGGACCTTGTGAATGTTCATTTTTCATTGTATTCCTTGTTAATGCATATCATTCTTTATTGTGGACAAGAGATTAATTTCTGGTCAGATGATTTCTGCATTCGATCCTATGATAAAAATGGTTTGAAGAAGCCAGTTTAGTTATGGGTATCTGCATGGGACCAGAGGTTCATGAACAACCAGTACTGGCACTTTCAAGAATATTTTGTGAAACCTCTTAGTGCAGCTTTTGGGCAACAAAGGGATTACACTTTGTCCCCTGAAATCAAGAGATTCCTCAGACCAAAGGACTTCTCTCCAGAGTCACAGATTGATCATAATTGGGGTGATTGGTATTGCCATAACAATCACACAGAAATCAGGGTATTTGGATATGAAGGAAGGCCCCACATGCTCCCAATTACAGTGCCAAAGAGGGTGGCTAGCCTGGAGATTATAAGACAATTGTCTATTGTCAGTGCTAAACACCTTACAGATTCCGGTAAACAATCCATTGTTCTAGGTTTATTGGTTTTTTCTGATTTCATTGTTAAAAGTTCAAAAAGTTATCATTTACTGCAGAACAAGTTAGACTACTATGGCATGACTCTAGGTGAACCTAGAGAGAACTTCGACCCTGAAGGATATATAAGAGCTACCAGAGTATCACAAAAACTCAAAGCTGGAATACATGTGGCAAAAATGCCAGATGACCTGATTAAGAACCTTGAAAGAGAGGAGGCCAAAGCTTTGAGAGAAAAGAGTGAGTTAGTTTGGGAGGCCTACAAATGGAAAAGGGCAAGGGGAATGATAGATGGAGACCTAATTGGAAATCTCCAAGATCCTCTGGAAGTGGCTAAAAGGCTGCTTCAACATGAAGCAGAGATCATGCATAGAGTGCCTTCGCAATTCCTCCATTTCATTAATACTGAGAAGGACAGTCAGCCCCTAGCTCACATGTCACCAAAGTCGACCGCCAGTAGTATCCCACCTGATTCTCCTCTAGAAGATTATCCTCCTGGTTTCGAAGCAGAGATGAATATGGACAGTGGTGAAATTAACATCAAGGATGTTGTTGATATAAGAATGACTGAGCATGAAGATTTCGTTGCTGATGATGGATTCGCTTCTTCTAGGAAGTTCCTCTCATTTTTGTACCAATACAAAGGAGCTCATGTAAAACGAAGCATGGCTGGAAGACCAGAGGAGGAACAGATGAAGAGATTGCAAGATGAGATTGATGTCCTCATGAAAGATATGACTCCTGAGAAAGGGAGGAAACTACTAAAAGTGGCCTATGTAATCATCTTCTCTGGTTGGGATATAAACTCAGCACTTTTATTTGATGGCTTCCTGAAGAAGCAAGATTTGAATCAATAGGTGTTGCCTCAGGAGATAGAAAAATTGTTCTTAGGCTCTGGATATGATCCAAACAAGAAAGCTCTCCTACAATGGGCATTATATCCAAAGGGGAAGAGGCCTATCATTGTGGACATTGAAGAAACCTTTGGGCACCTCATGGTTCATCAGGTTGGAAAAACTGACCCTAGGGTCACTGCAAAACTCAACTTGGATGTCGCCAGATTGAACCTGGACCAGACAGAGTTTTTGGTCAGAGAGAATGTCACATATAAGGGGTTATATGAAAAATCTAAAGACGAGAATCAAAAGTTGCAGGCAAAAGTATTGCAACTAGAGACAGGGACTCCTATCAGTGAATACACCTCATACCCCATGGGACGTAGCTTGGACGATGTCTCTGATGCTCTGTACTGGAAGTATCAAGCAGAAAAGGCCAATAAATGCACAGAAGGTATCCAACAAAGGATGGACAAACTGGTCAACGACATCATAGGACATCAGTTTAACACCATGCTCTTGCAGGTTGAACCATATTGGAAAGTATATAATGGAACGATAAAAGCGTTAACAGAGCATGAGAGGTTAAAAGCACGATTGCATGAAGTACTAAATAATGTCGATGCCTTGACGCTAGAGGAAAAAGCTGAGGGGACTGAGCATATGGAGAATCATGTTAAACTTGAGGATACGCTGAGGAGAGACCTGAAGGAATTGGATGATGAGAAACCTGTTGGAATGCCCTCCATTTACAAAGAAGGAGAAGTGATATCCCTGGAGTATTTGCGAAAAGAGCTCACCAGCGTCAAGGATTGGGCCTTGTCAGAGATAGATCAAAGTAAGGATATGGCCCCTACTATCAACCAGATAATATTCAAGTATCTATCGCTGGGAGATGAATTGAAGAAACAGACTCCTCGAATCAAAACCTTCAAAGACGATGATTACATTCATCATTTGGGACTCCTAAATCTCTTTTTGCTTAAGTTTAGAAATACTCAAATTAATGATTAATATTTTGAAAGGTCGTGTCTCTTCATGAAAGGCCTTCATCCTCATATATATATGAGAATGATTTTTGTAATGTAAACGGGAGAGATTATAGGATGAAGGTAGCGAAAAATGACAGCCTGTAAGTCTTCTGTATATGAACTATAATGGAATACAAATTTTGATTGACTATTTCTCTGCATATGTGTTGTGGATCATTTCATTTTCTTTTGGCAATCGCCTGTGATATTGTCTGATAGGATAAGGTTATTCATGTTCTCAAGATCAGATCTATGTTTTATATTATAATGTTGCAACAAAAGTTTTGCTTGCGGATTGTGATTGTTCCTTGCAAAGCTTAATTGACTGGTCCCTTAAGGGTAGGGTTAAATTCACTCAATCAGCATATGATATAAGCATTCATTTGGTTCCAAAAGAAATAACAACTGACAGGTTCATAAAGGGATGAATTAAAAAAACTGTCTCACAGGTTCGCACCATAAGTCCTAAAGAAAAGTGTAATGACTCTGTAACCCAAACAGCGAAGAAGGCACTGGCTAAATTACAAGTTGCACTCATCATTTCATTCATAATTGAGTATTTTAATAAGAAATAGAAGTAATTAAGAAACATAAAGCAAACAGTTATTACAAACAACAATCTTGAACTCATCTGCTATATCTCCATTCAAGGAACTCATGCCATTTCAAGATCAGGATATATCAGATTAGGATAATAAATCTGCTATAAAAAGCACTGGTAATTGGAGACATTCAGTGAATAGGTATACTTGCCTAGGTCCTGTAGAGCCTAAAGTGAGAGAGTTAGCAACCAAACAGGTTCACTCTATATGTTGGCCAAGTCAATTGGAGGGTTTGATCATAGGAGTTGGCATTTCCTTAGAACCTATCCAATCTGTTGATTTGAGACCCAACAAGATCTTTGTGGTTGGATGCTTGAAGAATTATTGATCAACTTAGGTAAAATTAAAGGTGATAAGAAGGGCACCTTCCAGTATGGAAACCTGTTAGTCTTCTTAATGTTATACTTTTTGAATGATACTCCTAGTTCTGGTAGGAAGCAATTGCCTTTTGACATCCTGGTAGGAAGACAGCTAAAGCAATCAATTGCTACATTGGGAAGTCTGAGAGATGATAAGGTATGGGGTTACTTTAAAGCTTTTCAAAAAGCTATAAGGTCTAGAATAAGAGTACCTGAGCATATAGTAGAGAAATACTCTATCAACATATGCTTCATGGTTAAGAAGGATGACACCCTCATGGAGGTAGTCAAGCCCTTGAAGATTTGGATAGAAGAAATGGGCTATGAGGTAGATGCATTAATTCTTGATGCATATGCAAAAATTCTACTAGATGCAAAAATAGATGAGGTGGAGAAGCCCTGCGGAACTGCTCAGTAGAAGACTCTTGAGGTTGAAACTGAGTTCAAGTGAAAGAAAAGGGAAAAATAAGAAGGAAAGGCAAGTAAGTTTGTACAGGAGGTTTTAAAGGACATTAAAGCACTCATTGATGTTGTCCCAGAGAAAGGAAGAAAGAGGAAGGATCTGGTAGTTCACATTGAACCTATGAGTGCAGATTTTGAGTTTGAAGATAACACACCATTAGCTTTCAAAAGGGTTGTGAGGAAGAAACTGGAAGAACCTAAAGTGGAAGCAAAGAAACAACCGGTTAGGAAGGTCACCATCAAGTTACTGGCACAAAATCAAGCACCTAAGGCCACACCAATAGCTACATCTGGTACTGCAAGAAGGAGGAAGAAGAGTGACATTGTTTTGGCACTAGAGACTAGTAATGTGACTATTATACCACCTATGACTTGTGCTGAAATTGTTGATGAAATTACTAATGATGGGATGTTGAAAAATGTTAAGTCTTATTATGATACATTAGAAGTTGATGAAAAGAGAGAGGTAGAGGAAGCAATTCTATTGTATTTGGATATCTATAAGAAAGCATTAATAGAGATAGAAAAATCAAATATAGACAGAGTTATTTAACATGTTGGATGCTAGAAGGTTATCTGCAATGCAAGAAGACAAACACATTAAGGTGCAAGAAGTTTTAACTATTTGTGTTAGCATAACTCCAGATGAAATGGATAAGACAATTGAGGCTGTAGATATGAAGGTATTCAATAGCAAACATAGAATAACTACCCTGATGTTAGGAAGGATGAATGAGGTAATAAAAGAAACACAGAAGGCTTGGATCAAATTTTTGGGAGAACACAGAGGATTCATTACTTCACCAAAGACTAAAACCAAGACTGTAGATACACCGGTTGAAGGGAAAGGTAAAGGGATCATGGGTACTCCACCATCAATTTTGAAGAATATCAAGATAGTGGAAATTGACCCACTGGTAAAAAAAGATGTACAAACAAATATAGAGACACCAGTTAATTCTGAGAAACATTGTATAGGATACTAATATTGAGGACAATTGTCCTCCAGATACTAATGTACAAGCTGAGGATACTGTTCCTAGAGAGGAATTAGCAATTGCACAGACTGCACCAAGTGGTGAAGCCACCGGTGCAAGTGAGGAGGTAATAAAGAATAAAACATCAGAGGAGAAAATAGGAGAATCCGATAGGGAACCAGTTGCTAGCACATCACTATTGACAATTGACACGTCTCTAGTTAAAAAGAATACCATCATAGAGATGAGTCCCACAGAACTAATGACGATGGCTACTCAGAAATTGATGAAGGAGGGAACCACAGACAAAGGGATTATAGATCAATCCATAACTCTTTTGCACAGATTGGTCCCAAAGTGTAAGATTGAAAATGAAGCAAGCCCTTTCGGAAAGCTTAAGGTAATCACTGAGCACATATCAAAAGACTTTCAATCCTTACAACAAATCTCCAACCGGTAAGCACTAGAAAAATTCACTTTGTCTAAGAGAGCTGCTTTTGATTAGATCATTGAGAGAGAGAAGAAAAAGATTGAGGAGAAGCTAATTTTAAGGGAAAATTCTTTGAAACAATGTACTAATATATACAGGGTATGTTGCAATACTGAGATACTTAAAACAAATGTAGATAAAAGGATAAAAGAGACATAGGAGAAAATTGGTAGTATTGCTAACTCTTTTGATGGATTAATTTCACTGAAAACATCTATTGATGGACAAATTTTGACTTTGGAGAATCAAATTTCTTCTCTTGAAAAGGAAAGAGATAAAATCATTTAGAGAGCTAGAAGTCTTAGAGGTTTGGTGAGTCTAAGATTGGATTCACTTTGTGTACATAAGAAGGAATGCATGGATATGCTGGGAAAACCCATACCAACAAAGGTCAATGAGAAAGAATCTCTTGCATATTTATTGAGTGGACTTGTATCTATCTCCAACACATTCAAAACCAGCTACAATACTTATATGGAATTACTAGAGAAAGCTTATCCGGAAATCTTGAAACTGGTCAAGCTCTGGTAAGACATTTTTGGAGGTATTCATTATACAGTTCTTATTCTTTGACATTCTTTTTATTTTGGGCATTGATGTCAAAGGGGGAGTTGTATACATGTGAAAAAGAATGAAGAGTTGCATATATTAGGGGGAGTTACAAAGATTTTGGATTATTGGAGTACTTTACATATTCATCTTAGGGGGTGAAAGGTAGGATGAAATCGATAGTTGAAACCATGACCATTTTTCACGTGAGTGTTGCCATCAATGCCAAAGGGGGAGATTGTTGGCAATTGACACTCTATTGGTTGGTTTCACTATGTTTTAGTTGATGGCAACATGATTTTG
Source organism: Cryptomeria japonica (assembly GCF_030272615.1). Classification (NCBI taxonomy): domain Eukaryota; kingdom Viridiplantae; phylum Streptophyta; class Pinopsida; order Cupressales; family Cupressaceae; genus Cryptomeria; species Cryptomeria japonica. Next base: position 252,808,716 of record NC_081407.1, on the reverse strand, counting down.
GGTTCCATCTTCATATTGTGTACTAGCGAGCACTTCATAGACTCTACACTGGCACCAGAACTAGCACTGACACCAGTAGGATAGAAGATTTCTTTGGTCACTAGCAATGCAGGCCAACATGGTATAGTAAAGTTCATCGGTATTGGAGGCTGACACATCTTGGATCTGGCATTGGAAACTTATTTTAATGTTTATTCATTTATGCTATATGGTTGACAAGTAATATAATATTGTATATATCCTTGTAAGCTGACATAAGGCATAAATTTGTATAGGGTATATAGGGGAGATTGATTAAAATCATTTTGATATGATAGGAATGCAATGTAATGGACATTGAAATGTAATATAAATCAATCTAAGAGACTATATATGTAAGGAATTCATTGTAAGGTTTATTTTGGTATAGAAGTTTAGGGTTTTAACTAGAACAGACAGATCTTAAACTGGAACTGTATTCCGGCATAAAAGATGTTATCCTAGCAGTTCACTATCCTCCAGATTGTTGTCTGGAATTTTATGTAGTCAGTGATGCTCCTATTGTGATTGAGCAGTGTTCTCTAGGCTATAATCCTTCCTGCAAGTGGAGGCCCATCATATATTATAATAGTTCTTCATGTGGCCAGTGGATTGATATTGTGGGTCACAAATCTCATCGTGGTTTTTCCTCTTTGAGGTTTTCCACATATAAATTTGTGTGTTATGATTGTCATTTATGTCTTTGGCTTATTTCTTGCATTACTTCTTTCAATTTTGTTTATATTGGTATACCGATTGGTGAATGAATGTTTTGTTAAGGCTAAAATCTACTTTTTTGGTATAACACTGATTCACCACCCTCTCAGCATTATTGGTTTAGAACACAAAGTCCTTTCAAAGCACCAAAACTTGATCCCAACTTCCACAACTTGAAATTCCACTTCCTATGGTCTTCTCAAACTCTAAAAAATCTAACTCAATAGGTTATACACACCCAATCAATTGGTTCAGTTACAAACCCTTACCCGAGTAATTGGGTAGGCCAATTCCTAGTAGCCCTATTCATCAGATAATTTGCCCTTTACTCAAACTTCTTCCAAAACAATTGACAAAAAATTTGCATTTCCTGATACCCTTTTGGGAGTAAAATAAAATATGTCAAACTTAGATATGACTCTTTTGGACCAACTATAGGACCAATACCCTTCTACGACACATTTAGGCCTAATTAGGCAAGCTTTACAAAGAAAGGACAAACATATCAACTCCCCTAAATTCAAAATCTTAAAAAATTATTAGGTTAGCTCTCAAATTAAAGGATTTTCATGTTTTTTTGGGCATCCACTCTCATTTGATACATCAAACCCCAAACCCTCCTATTTAGCCCTTCAAAACTAGGGCCTCCTCAAATCCACTCTTCCAATCATTTCCAGAACTTCTCCTTCAAGATTCGCTATATATTTAGCATGTAATAACATATTACATACTCAAATATTTCCCTCATTAAGGCCAAACACTTTTTGCTACACCTATGTCACCATTCCCATGCACCTTTCACACACAAACTTGAACTCAAAAGGTGATCACCATTCATTCCAACTCTATACATACACTTTTACCTAAATTTTAGTCTATAATAAACCTTTAGGGACTCATTCCTCAAGAAATAGAAAATACATAAAGAGGAATGAGCCCTAAAACTTCATTTGACTCCCAAATCAACACAAACAAGCACCTACAACACTAGTTTTGGGACAATAAACTATATATGCACCAAATGAATTGATTAAACCTTCCAAATGACTTCAAATAATTATTATAAAATATTCAAAACACCTTTAAAAGAGTTCATATCAAAATGAAGAGATAAAACAATAATATGTTTCAGATTTCACTCATGAATGCAAGGAAAAATGTTGAATTTTACTGTAGCAGTTTTGGTATTACAAAGATCAATCTTCAAAATAAACTATAGAAACCTCTCCACACATGGGAAGGATTTTTTTAAATTCAATTTGACCCCCCAAAACTAAAAAAACTCCTATAACTACCCAAGAACCGACTAGCCTTTGGAAATCCACCATTTCGAAATTGCAAAAGTTGACAATTTTTGACATAACTAGAAAAACTTTCTCAAATTGAATTTATGACATAAAAACTTAACCTAATGCCTTAAAAATATTTAAAATACTTGATTTACCCCAATTTGACACCTAATATGCCTTCCTAACAATTATTACACATTTAGACCCAATGAACCCCTATTAGGTCCATTAGGGCTCATGACCCAATTCTTACTTCCTATTACATTCAAATACCTTACTAGGCCTTATTACATCATTTTTAGGTCCTTTAGACATTTTCTTACATCCATCCATGCCTTATAGACCTATTAGACATCATATTCCCCTTAGGTGCTCCTACACCAGGTGGATAAGGTTTTCTCAAGTCATGTAGATTATTTATTTGTTATGGGTTTTATAAGGATTTTATGTCATTAACTTGAAAAGATAATATGTTTCAATAGTTATCATTGCCATAAAAGTTCACTAGTGAGAGATGACAACAAAGGTCTACATGAGTCCAATTTATTGAAGAGAACATGTTGAGAGAGTACACATAGTTTGAGGATATCAATATTGTTTTGTTTACTAATGATTCAAGATTGTAAGAAGTATAGGAGCTAACTTGATGGTGTTCAGGTTTGACAGTGTTTGATAGAGCTATTGGTATTACAAAGTTTTAGGTAGTTGCAAAGAGTGTAGAAGTTTGGAAGATTGGAAGTTGTAGTATAAGTGTGTCATTATTTGAAGTGTGTCTTAGTGCAACATTCAAAGATAGTTCAAAGAGCAGTATTAGTGCAGCAAGGGAAGATGAGGTTTGTGCAAGACTAGTGCATTTAGATAGGGAGAGTGACTTGAAACTGTTGGAATCAAGGAAAATTGAGAAGGGGGGTGAGTGAATTAGTGTTCTGCAATCTTTACTATTATTAATCTGATTATTCAACCATCTAATGCAAATCAACAAAAGAAATATGTAAACACATAAGGAAAGAATCAACAACATACCCACAATGAGATAATACCTTGTTAGGTGTAAGTGAAATATTACAATAGGAATGCACATGAATTCAGACACACTGTCTAGAGCTTAATGCTCAAAATTACAATAAGGGCTACAACTTAGAAGGATCATTGCCTTACAGAATGATTACAAGAGATACAAGTGGGTTTGAACTATTGAATAACATTGACAAATGCCTGAGAATAGTTCTAGTTAAGCACAAATCTTTCAACCGTGCACGTGAAACTACACACAATCACTTATACACCCTTTCTACATAAAAATAGATATAAAAAATGATCAAATCAGTCGACCTAATATATCTACAACATCCAATTAGATTTATTTCAAGTCATCCCAAAATTCATATAACACGCAAATGAAATGTGTTACCCAAGTCGGCTTAATCCGATCCAAAATAACCATGTGTATCAAAAAAATTGTCCACATGCTTCCCACATGTCATCTTACTAACCTCAAACACAAAATAAATCACCAAAATCAGTCTGCATGATCCGCACAATGAATCTCCACACATTACTACCAATGAACATTGTTCTAACCAGAAAACATGTCAACCGGATCTTCCAACTCACTCAACACTCAACACTGGAGGCCATAAACTTGGAATAAGGCAATTTACACATCCACAATGTATCTTTGAGATCCTCAACACCAAATACTTAACACAAATGAATCACCAACCAAAACACTATACACTCTATCGGATGACCTGTTCGTCTCACCGAACCTTAATCAATCTTCTAGTATGAATGAATTATGAACTATGGATTGAATATCTAACTCTAGTTGCCATCAATGACAACATCTAAACAACAATGCAGTGTCTCTTGCCAAAAATCTCCCTATTATGGCAACACTTAGTGAAAAATGACTGTGTCAAACCAAAACCAAGATATATACAGTGCAACCAAAAATTTGACTATCGGACTCCAAAAATCAATAACTCCCCCTAAGATCAACATTTTTCACTTCTCTACTCTCCCCCTTTGACATCAATGGCAAAGGTAGGATTCTAGAAACCAAAAATCCAAACAAAAATTCTATTTACATATACATAGTCCTTTTATACTCACAAAAATTTTAAGATGTCTACAAAGGAATTCTTCAATGAATTTAGGTGGCTATCCTAGCTCTTCTTGAGACTCTCCAACATAGTTATAAGCTTAGTGAACAAGTAAGAAAGTGCCTCAACTAACTTGAGATATATTGGCTCCATGGATTTCATGGCACTTTGGGCATCTTCCAGAGCACTAAGCATTATATCCAACTTGGGAGTAATGAGACTCCTAAGTTCACAGACTCTGTTGATTATTCTCTGTTTTTCTTGACTTAAAATCTTGATTTTCTCATGCAAAGATATTACTTGTTCTTTATGACTTCTCAAGGAGACTAATAAGGAATCAAATGATTGAGACATCTGGGAAATTTTTTGATTAAGAAAAAACAAGTTTTAAGGGACTCGAAACCCGCTTATAATACGAAAGATGAGTAAGAAAGAAACAAGACAAAACAACTGCAAAAAACCAGCACAAAAACCAACAGCTAGGACCAAAAGATAGCAATGAGCCAACAAGAAATTGGCATCCAAAACCCAGCATTACATATCAAATGAAAACTTTTATAGACTCCTCAGTGTTTTGAACCAAAAGCATCATAGCCTTAGCAAATTCTCTCGGATCATTGCTCTCCTATTTCAGCTGGATGTCTTTCATTTTGGTCTCCATCTCAGTGGTGTTCTGCCTAGTCCTTCGCTTGGAGATTTGATGAGTGGAGCTAGAGGTCAGTACATCTTCAATGATTACCAAGTTCTTATCTTGATTTTTCCTTTCGAAGTGATCCACCAAGGCATTCATAGTATGTGATGAAACTCTTAATACCTTAAGACTATGGTTCAGGAAGCTTTTCAAAGCCTTCTCAGTTCAAGCAACCCAAGTGATGATGTTACCTTTATCCTCCTCAACTTGTTCTTTTACAATTCTGATAACATCCTCCAGATGTTTCAAATCCCCTTTTATCAGGTCTTTTTCCAACCAGTCCTCCATCTCAATTTCCTCCTCAGTTCACTGGTTTCCATCTCCTCATTCTTTTTCCCCGAATTTGTTTCCTTAATCAAATTGTGTATCTTATTTTTCAAGTCCCTTTGTTTGCTCTGAATGCTAGTAATGTTGTCAATAACCCATTTCTAGAAGTTGAAGGATTCCAGAGTGCAATTATGGGTAGTATTCAAAATAGTATTCACCGAATCCCTACCCTGCTTAGTGCCCACAGAATTAGAGTTGTCTTCCTCCATAGAGTTCAGGGAAACATTCCTGCTATCCGAGCCCATAGGGTTAGAATAAAGGTTTTCAAAATTAACATATTTTTTCCCTTCTTCCTCTTCTCCAACGTTCTCATCCTTCCTACTCTCCATTTTTGTCTCAGTATCCTTCCCCTTTTCCTCCTCCAAATCACAATGCACCTCCATTTCCACATTATCTGTATCAGCTCTCCGTTTTTTATGGGTAGGGGCATTAGACTGATCCTCATCTGACTCAGAATCTTTATAGCTCTTAGAAAAATGTGCATTAGTAACTAGGTGATCATCCTTGCTAGCCCTAGCTTTTTCCTTTAGGTATTGATAAATTAGCAAGATAAGCCCCTGATGGGCTCTAGGGTAAGAATTAGGCTTTTTAGCGTGATTAGCCAAGCTCTCATTCAAAGAAGATGCTAAGTAAAAGGGCAGGGAAATTTTAACCCCATGGTGGAAGTGATTAAGAATTGCAAAATGATAGTTATAAATTTTAGTAAATCTACCATCAACCATGAGAAACTCCATCAAAACCCTTAAAACTTTCTACCAAAAAGACTTTACCTGCTGGGGAAGGTAGTAGGAGATGTTGTCTTTCTTGACAAGCTTGGCCTTCTCATCCTCCAATTTCGAGAATTTTTTAAATGCTTTAGCAGCATACTTCTGGTCTTTATAGAATTTAGTGCCCTCCTTCTAAAGACTCGTGACCTTCGCAACTAGATCCTCATCAATTTTCCATGTCTCCCTAAATAATGTGACTCTGTTGTTGTTCCAACCCCTAGCAAAGCCACGTGACACCGAATTTTTGCTTCCATGTAGCTTTTCCATATAGTCGGTGAAACCATATCTATGAAGCCTCCTCCATACTTTTCATTCACTCTTCCAGTTTTTGCAGCCAGGGGGCTCATTCCTATTTAAGTTACCTCCCATTTTGAACATCAAGTAGAAGTACCCAAAGGTGTATCTCACAATCTGTGGGTTTAACCACAAGTTCTTGTGTAAAATTCTGGAATAACATAACAGAGTCCCTTTCGTAGTTTTAAAGCTAATGTTAATCACTGCACAAAACCAACATTTATTATTATAATCCCCATCACACATTTGATCATAGAACTGATGCCTAAAAGCAATCATTAACTGACAGTTCATCTGCCCCCAAACTCTGTCTTTGGTATCCGGACCCCAAAAGATAATCATGGTTTTAACTTGACCCATTGATGTGATCAAATAATAATTGCTCTCTAACATCCCTTTTATAATGGGTCTCTCTGATATATTTAACCTCCACCTCTAAATTGACCCCTTCATTAGCTAAAAGGTCCACAACCTTATTGCCTTCTCTTAGAGTGTGGGTTATGATAATACTAACATAGTCATTTAATATTTTTTTAGCACTTTCAACTAAGTTAGTAATATTCCAAGAAACAGAACTAGTACCTTTATGGGCCTGGATGATATTTAGGGAGTCCCCTTCCAGCCAAATTTTTTTAAATTTGAATCCCTGAGCAAGCTGGAGGCTTTTTAGCATGGCCAGAGCTTCAACCACATGATTATTTTGGACCCCAAAAGGAGAAGCAATAGCAGCAATACAGACACCTTGAGAATCTCTGATGACTCCTCCACCACCAGACTTCCTAGGGTTGCCTTTAGCCGCCCCATCGAAGTTCACCTTTATCCATTCATGATCAGGAAATCGCCGAACAATATTATCTCTCCTATTCTTATTGCCAGATCTACAAACTTTGTGAATTAAGTTCCATTCAGTAAGGATGCCTTTTTCAATTTCATTCATATTAGTAAAAAGCCATTGTTTATTGATCCTGTGAGGAATATTTATGTTTTCTTTTATAGCCTTGCAAATTTTTTCAAAGACCACCTGAGAGGTGCACTTAGCTTCCCTAAATATTTTGTTATTTCTCTCTTTCCAAATTCCCCAACAAGTCATGGGGAGGATCAGGGACCAAAGGTTCTTGATAAGAGGACAATTGGTGGGGAATGTCCATTGCCAAATAATTTCCTCCAAATTTCCCAGGTAAAGGAGCAGTGGAAAAATAGATGATCAATTGATTCTTCCTCTTTTTGGCATAGCTCGCACCTGTTAATCTCTATTCAGATTACATAACTAAACAAAGTTTAACTAATACATATGGGAAAGTTGATCCTCATTCTCTTTAGCCTTTTTCTCAATATCCCAGGTGAACTGAGATAGTGTTAGGCATGATTTGTAGATATTTCCACCCTTGGATAGACTATCCTGAATTCCCTTTGCAAAAGTATCCAAAGTGATTATGTCATCAATAATCATCTTCTTTAGTGTCTGGAAACTTCTTGCATTAAACTCATTCTAGACCTTCTCTTTAGTAGATTTTTCAAAGGATAGAAAATGACTATCTACAAAGTTGATTAAGCTTTTTAATTTCCTGGATCGAGTGTTTGATGAGTCCTTCTGAAATAAAGGCATGAGTTTATCCAGAACACTAGATGCCATTATAAGAAAATCACTATCCTCTATGTGAGATTTTAGCAAGTCTTCACTAGCTTTGTCTTGATCATATGCTACCAATTTGAGTGTCTGGACAAGAGACAAAGAAGCTAGGTTGATGGGGCCTTGAGTGAATTCTAGATCTACATAAATCTTCTTCCCCTTCACTGATTTCTCAATGTCTCTTGCCTCGGCTTAAACTTCAACCTTCACCTTTACCTTCTCAACACTTTGAACTTCCAGGACAAAAGTATCATCCATCATCTGCATTTCTGGTTTAGCCTATGATGGCATGTTCTACTCTCTTGGATGAGATTATTCTTTCTCTTTTACCTAATTTACTTCATACTAATTATATAGCAAGTTTTTTGTCAAGATCTTCTCAGTTTCCTTAGCAACTTCATCAATTTTGCTGAACATGATTTTATTTACTCTGTGCTTACTTTTGAACTCATTCTTTGCTAACTGATGTAATCTGTCTATCTCTTCCTTAGAAATAACTGAACAGAGATTAAGTAATACATATTCCTTCAAGTTCTCATCTTCTTTAATAGTTGTTTGTCTCCTAGCATCCAAAATGTCATACAACCTCTTGGGTATAATTGTCATTAATTCAATTAGAGTCTTACTATATACATTTAGATACTCTACAGTTGCTTCCTCTAATGTTCTTTTCCCGGATTCATCAAAAATTTTATACCACTCTGATAGTGGTTTCAGGTTACCATTCTTAACAACCTCACTAACAATCTCATTCAAAGACATGGGAGGTTTAACTTCAAGTTTCCCTTCTTTAATGCCTCATCAAGTTTAGGTTTTGATTTATTACTAGAGTTAGGTCCACCAGATGATTTCTCCTTTGTGACCTTGGTGGCCTTAGTAGCTTTTTCTTTGACCTCCTTGACTGCTTCATCTGACTTTGTCTCATCTTCATCAATAGGAATGAATACTCTGGCTTGTCATCTCTTCCTCTTTCCTTCATTGGATGGTTTGGTTTGAACCTTAGGTAAACTAACATGTTTCTGACCATTGGAGGCGGCTACAAAGCTCTTTAGTTTCTCTGGCTTAGGAACAAGGGCTTCCAGTTTTGTGTTCTTTCATTTGATCATATCTTCTTCACTCAGAATGTTCTTCTCTCTAGGTTTCTGGACTGCTTCCTTGGTGATCCCCATGCTCTCCGCCAGCTGCTCTACCTCCTTCGTAACCTTCTTTTGGATCTTAGGCTTCTTTAACTTAGAGTGTAAGTCCAAGATCTTCTCTTTGTAAGTTCCAAACCTCTTCTCAAACTTATCAACTAGTTTTCTTAATAAGTGTTGAGCATATTAATCAAGAATGTGTCCTTCCACCTCATACCCCATGGGCATGATCTATGAAGTTCTAGGCTCCACATCTTCCATACGGTACTGGTTAGTATCAACCATAAAACAAATTGTATCCTCATACTTATGTACTATCTCCTTAGGAATTCTCTCTCTACTTTGCATCATACTCTACAAGGTCTTGAAGTATCCCCAAAGAATACCATTCCAGACTATATAATCTCCAAGATCATGAAGTGTTTCATTGATTTGAACTGCCACAAGCCTGTCATAGGCCCACTAAACCTTTCCCACTCCTAGAATCTCATTCATGAAATAGAGATATAAACATATGATCAAAGTTCCAAATTTGAATACATGCTTCTTGTCCTATTTGACTTTCTTCAAATCTCTCAAGAGCTCACTCTCAAGTACCTCACATAAATCATATTTCTTATTGTCCTTCAATATTTGGTAGGCAACATAGATAGCCATACAAGATACTGAATTATCCCAGCTAGAATGATATATTTTGTATCCCATCACCATTGATGCAAATCTAAGATCATATTAAACAATATCACTGATTGTCATTGACATTTTATCAAATTGAGAACCGGTAGCTTATGTTACTGTCTCATTCTTAACATTTCTCAAAGAAGGCATCTCACCAACTAAGGTGAAACTTGTTACCACCTTAATTTCACTCTTGGTAATTTTGTGGGGTTTGTCAAGCCACATGAATTCATCATGCATTTTACTTAGAATGTACCATACCCACTTAGGCTCATCGAACAATGGAAATTTTATGAACTACGTGAAACCCTTCTCTTCAATAGACTTAAATTCAAGTTTCAAGCTCCTCATTCCATCAATCATGTGTTGAGTGTATAGTTTCATCATTTGAGCACTACCGAGCTCCTCAATGTTATAGTGGATGTAATCCCTAATATCCTCCACATGTAATACACCATAAGGGACTGATGAAAATGCACCACTTAGATCATCCTCCATTGACTTATATGGATGCTTCTTGAAACGAGGTCTATCCCTTTCAATGACATCTACCACCAATGGGGTCATAATACCAGAAGATGCCATATCCAAAAATTTAAAATTTAAACTAAAAGAGTGTTAACCAATAAATACCTTTCAACCAGATGCAAGATCACATGACAAATCTTCTCTTCACTTTGAGTCTCTAGAAATTCTACTTCACTGCGCTCTTTTTCTCTCTCTTTGAATGAAAAGTGAGAAATGAAAGGTCAATTTTATTTTTATCCTCCACATACCTAAATTTTAGATATAATAAATGCTCTTAACCCTAACTCTTCTAGATACCCTGCATTCATAGAGTTCTACCAAAATATTATCTATGGATCATCAAGTTTGATCAGAAACTTTAATAAATCTATATGTGACCATCACAAACATCTCTACAACCCATCAAAACTGAGTATATATATCCAATAGGGGTTTTGTAATCTTATCATGAAAAAAATCCCCCTAAGGTCGAATGCCTTATCTTAGTTACCGGATGAGGTTCTAGCATTGAAATCGGGTGCAGACCCATTCACTACATTATCATCACTCTTCTTAACCCAAGTCTTCTTCATCTGATCTCTAATTTTCTCAAATTTTGCTTAACCTTTCTCATCCAGCTTCACATTATTTTTCTTGTCTTCTAGACCTCTCCTATTCACATTTTTGCTTCTACAATACTTAGCAATGTGACTAGATTTGTTGCAAGCATAACAAACAACATTTCCTTTCATAGATCTAAAGTTCATCTAATTTTTTGATTAGCAACATGTCCAAACCTACCACATGCATAACATTTGACATTTCTCCTATTCTGAAAGGTATTCATCACACTTCTACATACATTTGCCTTATGAACATACTTATTGCATTTGAAACATTGACCGATAAAAGATGTGCCATTATTATTCATTCTATTTATGCATTGACTAGCCATATGAGAAAATTTATTGCAAACAAAACAATTACCATTGATTTTATGAGGATTAGGTTGCCTTACTGGGGGCTTCCTTGAATTGTCTTCTACTGTGCTGATTTGGAGCTTTCAACCTTCTCAAATCCAAGACCTTGAGTATCATTAGGATTCTTCTAACTTGCAAGTATCTCATCTAGTTTGGCTAAGCTGATTTAGAATTTATCCTTGTATTCATTTGCAACTCCAAGATCAAACTTAAGAAGTAGGACTTGCTTTCCAAGATCTTCCTCATGTTCTCTAGCATCTTGAAGGTCCCTCATCAACTGTCCATTCTCATTTTCAAGTTTGCCACATTCTTCAGACTTGTCTTTCAAAGACTGGGCAAGCTTTTCCTCGCTCTTCTTCCTAGGTGAACTCACAATAATGGTTCCCACTTTTTTGCCAACTTTGACACTAATATGAACATTTTTAAAATAATCTTCACTTTCCAACACCTATAACTTTTAAACCATTAAGAATTTGAAGTTGATGTAAATTAGTGATTTGTAACATTTTGTTTATAGCTTGTAAATATTATTTTTTCAAATTTTTAAGAAGAAAATTGTTTTTATTTTTCTATCTCCCTCTAAAAGTAGTTTTCTTACAGTAAATAGCATTTTTTAAGAGTGACGTGTCTCCCGAAATGCATATTTTTTTTTTCTATAAATGATAAAATCTCAATTATTTCAAATTCTGGTTTGTAACATCAATATCTAGGGCATGGAGTTGGTTTGATAGTGATATGTTGAATATTTTTCATTTTATTAAGTGTTGAAGTCCGAGTAATTATAATTTAGACATAGGTGTACGTTTGAATACATAACATGGTCTATATATATCAAATTTTTATTTTATTTTTTGTTAGAAAGAAGACATCAATATGTAGGGCATAGATATTTTTCAGATTTTTTTTTAATTAGTTTACTATTTTTCCCAATGCATTGAACAGAGAAGTTCATGTTTGGTGAAAAACCTATATTTGGTAAATTTGAAAAACAAGATCATAATAAATTCACAATATAATAAAATTATAGTCATTGGAAAGCTTTCTTCGATGACTACCATTCTACATTTTGGGTTATCAAGATTGTTCCATTTGAGCCTTCAACTAGAGGTTTTAAGGCCAAAATTCTATAGAAAGTTGAAGAGTTTTTTTTGGGGGGAAGCATAGAAAGGGGGTTCGAATGAACCCCCCCCTATGTTCATTTTATAATGGTTAAAAAATAGTTAAAAAGGGGTTCGCTTGAAGGGGGGGTTAGAGGGAACCCCATAAAATATTAATAAAAAGGGGGTTCGAGCGAACCCTAGTGATGTCAAATGTACTATCAAAGTGGGGTGTTCGCTTGAACACCCATAGTATGAATGAACACCCTCGCAATATTTTTGCCCCCATCCATGTTTTTCCTTTGCAAGTGAAAGTGGGAACCATTATTGTGAGATGATCCTACTTTCTTCAATTGCTCTTGTCAATTTCATCACAATTGCTTCCATCTCATTTTTATGAACTGCATTATCTCTGGCAAGCTTCTCACATTCTTCTGCCTTTTCCTTCAGGGCTTCATTGTCCATGCTTAGAATTTATTTTTTCTTAAGATGATCAACAAGATCCTTTCTCTTTCCCTTGGGCTTATTCAACCGATCCTTCAATGTTTGAATGAAGTTTTCAACATCCTTAAGATTTGTTTTTAATTCCCAAACTTTGCCTTTGGACAGATCAACATCATCAAGTGCAACAAGTAGTTGTTTTCTAAGACTACTGGAATCAATTAAAACACCTTCCCAGATCTTCCTCAAGCTATTAGACTCCTTTCGAGGAACGAGGCTCTTATACCAATTGTTGGAATCAAGGAACACTAAGAGGGGGGGTGAATCAATGTTCTACAATCTTTAACATTATTAATTTTATTCTTATACCATCTAATGAAAATCAACAAAATAAAGATGTAAGCACATAAGGCAAGCATCCACAACACCACAACACCAAATGTATATGTTGAAAACATGGTTAAGGGAAAAACCACAGTGGGAACATACCCACAATGAGATAATACCTTGTTAGGAGTAAGTGAAATATTACAATGGGAATGCAAATGCATTCAGACACACTTCCTAGAGCTCACTGCTCAAAATTACAATAAGGGCTACAACTTGGAAGGCTCATTGCCTTACAAAATGATTACAAGAGATACAAGAGGGTTTGAACTATTGAATATCATCAACAAATGTTTGAGTATAATTCTAATTAAGCACAAAACATATAATCTTTCTTTGCTCTACTTGTTACTACTTATCAAATTTCCATTAGTTTTTATATTCAAAGTCATACTATATATTCTAGTCGGTTAGCATTACCGAATCATGTAGTCGGTAGACACAAAGAAGTCGGTATGAACAGTCTAGTCGGTTACAGAAGAAAGCAGTCACAGAATGCAGTTTTCACTGAGCTATTTACCAAGTATATTTTTATGGCTGCCGAGCAGTAAAGTTAACACACTGAGTTGATATTCACCGAGTGAAATGTGTTACCAGATACATTGAACCTAGACATGCACATGAAAATGTGTAACAAGATCGAGGCACATCTAACCGTTATTACATTGGAAATTGCACTAGAAGATTGTGTATGATTGCAAGGTCAATGTAACCAATGAAATATTTTGTTTAGTTATTCATTCGAGGAATCTTGTTTGTAAGATCGAAGCAATGAATTAGATCACCACTTTAAGAGATCTATTTATATAGCCTGGGAAGAGAGTAAAAAAAATGTATGTATGAAGGAAGACTATTACAGAGACATAGAGAGGTCACCGAGAAGGTTATCAGAGAATAGTCGAAGAACAGAGTAAACAGAAGGGTTTACCAAGTTACAATATGGGTTACCGAGGTATGCTATAAGAAAGGTAATCTTATTCTGAGCACATAGAATCTGCTATAACATTTCAGATGTAAAGTTGTAGATATTTGTAATGATTTTATTGTAATATTATGAAGTTGAAAGAGAAACCTTTAACAGGGTAAAAGACTCTAACCAAGTCTATAAATTGTAAATCCTCTAACCAAGTGTAGCATTCAGATTAATGTTGTAAAATCCTTTAGCAAGGTAGATCTAACAGATCTTGTTACTACTAACAGGGTAAGCTATCAAAAATAGCTAAATGTAGCTCTAACCGAGCAATCTTTATTATTGCAGTAGTGAAGTTGTGGGTGCCATCCCCACCATAGTTTTTTCTCTCTAACCAAGAGTTTCTACGTAACCAAAATATATGTGCTATGGAGTGAATCATGTATGATTGTTATCTGTTTGTTTTAACTTTATTTTATGTTACCACACTATTCTGTTTATGCATAACAGTAAGATTATTATTAAAGAAAATTTTTGGAGTACTGATTCACCCCTCCCCTCTCAGTACATTAGCTTTCCATTTTGGGCCTAACAATTGGTATCAGAGCTTGAATCTTGGAAAAGGGTTTAACTACCTGAAGAAAAAGATCTTATCAATAGAAGGCTATAAACAATCACGGAGGATTGTATATCTACAAGAAGAGCTGGATCATGCAAATCAAGTGATTGTAGACATGCAAAGGCAAATGCAAAAATCTCTAAAAGTAAGAAGAAGATTACTGATGACTTACAGGATTCTCAAGAGTTAGTAGAACAAATCGAGACATCATCTAAGAACAGTATATCTGAAGAGACTGAAGAAATGATTGGAATGTTGAAAGAAAAGAACAAAGCATTGGCTGATCAACTAAAAGCAATGAAAAGAGAACATGAACATTTCAGTACACAGATGATTGAAAATCTAGATGCATTAAGGATAGTTGAGGATAAAGCAAGAGATCTACAAATAGAGAAACAACAACTTGAAGTCTTAGTATCTGATAAGAATGATGAAATCATAAGTTTAACTGGTATTCAACAAAATATGACAGATCAACTAGGTTATGCACATCATGAAGCAATTCTAAAGAATGATGAAAATCAAGCATTGAAACTTGAAGTATCAAGATTGACTAGTGAACTTGAAACAAACAAGAAATCCAAAGAAACATTGAAGAAGAGTTATGAAGCATCAAAGATGTTGGATGAGAAACTGAATACAAGAAGACCCAACAAAGATGCAGGACTTGGTTATGAAGGAAAAGAATCAACCGAGAAAGGAATTCATAATATCGAGAGAGGAGAATCATCAAAGCAAGCTGGAAATAGGAATAACATCAAAAGGAAGAAGCCTATTTGCTACTACCATGGAAATCAAGGTCATACTGCCAACATATGCCAGATTGGAAAAGGTAAGCAACCGAATATCACTAAGTCCAATGGATATTGTTACAATTGCAATAAATATGGTCACACATCTAATCAATGAAGGACAAAGTCTGTTAACAACTATCAGAAGGCAAAATTCAAAGGGTTTTGTAAAAAATGCAATAGATATGGACATAATATCGAGAAGTCCTAGTCTAAGCAAAAGAACTACATGCAGTATCCACACTGAGAAAACACTAGAGGTTACCGAACTCACACAGATCCTTACCGACAATATGCAGCAGTACCATGGGATTACAATACAAGGATATGGTGTGAATGTTGTGGAAGATATGGATATATTAGTGCCAACTGTTTTATAAGGTTTGGAATGAACAATCGAAGATCATGGAGAAATCCTAGTATGGCATGTTTTCATTGTCACAAAGTTGGACATTTAGCTAGAGATTGCAGAGATCAACCTAGAAGAGACACTGAAGAGATAAAAGAAAAATTCAAGATGATTTGGAAAAAGAAGGAAATCATGTCAGATGAAGAAAGCACCTTACCTACTGAGTTAGGTGCACCTATTCCAAATTAGTTAGAAAAGGTATGAAGGGACTGCATTCTCTAAAGGTTAAAACATAACAGTTCCTATTCTATTATGTACAAAATTAAAAATCTGCATAGTTAAGATGCAATTAGTCAGTTTGAAATTCTATCAAAAGTACTTTACAGGAAACTTGTCAAGTCAGTGTATATAGGAAGCCTGTCAAGTCGGTTAATGAAGGAAATTTGGTTACTCGGTTAAAAATGAAAAAAAGGAGTAAATCGGTAAAAGGTGAACCGAGTGCATTTAATGTTTTGACCTAACTTGCACGGAGCCTGATAAGGTATTTTTGAGTACTTAAAGGTATTTTCACAGTCATTTTCATTCACCAAGTTTTCAAGAGAGCAGAGCAGAGTGAATCAAGGTGATCAAACTTCATTCAGAGCGAATTTCAAGGTATTTACATCAAATCTATTCACACTATTAAGTTGGTTTCTGATCTAGTCAAATTGCTATTATCTACCAAGTGTGAAGTGTCAAATGTTTGTAAACCCTAAGGATAGTTTGCTAAATTTTACCTGAAAACTACAATGGCACCCAAGATCCAAGATCCTGTAGTTGTCAAAAATGTGGAGAAGCCCTTGCTGAAGGATTCTTTGACGCCCAAAGTCGCCTCTGAGCCAGATAACAAAACTGCATTTTCACTCATCTCGGATTGAGTCTTGTTAGTTGAAGATGTTAGATTCTTCACCAAATGTCGTGTTGAGGAACTTGGTCATGTTGAGATTAGTGACACATATGATGAACTTTGTACTGATGGCAAAATGGATAGCAAATTCGAGCATATCAAAATCCAGAGGGCTACAACTCGAAAGGCTCATTGCCTTACAAAATGATTACAAGAGATACAAGAGGGTTTGAACTATTGAATATCATGAGAAAATGTTTGAGTATAATTCTAATTAAGCACAAAACATATAATCTTTCTTTGCTCTACTTGTTACTACTTATCAAATTGCCATTAGTTTTTATATTCAAAGTCATACTATATATTCTAGTTGGTTAGCATTACTGAATCATGCAGTTGGTACACACAGAGAAGTCAGTATGAATAGTCTAGTCGGTTATAGAAGAAAGTAGTCACAAAACATAGTATTCACTGAGTTGTTTACTGAGTATCTTTTTATGGCTACCAAGCAGTAAAGTTAACACACTGAGTTGATATTCACTGAGTGAAACGTGTTACCAGATACATTGAACCTAGACATACACATGAAAATGTGTTACAAGATCGAGGCACATCTAACCGTTATTACATTGGAAATAGCACTAGAAGATTGTGTATGATTGCAAGGTCAATCTAACCAATGAAATATTTTGTTTAGTTATTCATTCGAGGAATCTTGTTTGTAAGATCGAAGCAATGAATTATATCACCACTTTAAGAGATCTATTTATACAGCATGGGAAGAGAGTTAAAAAAATGTATGTATAAAGGAAGACTATTACAGAGACATACAGAGGTCACCGAGAAGGTTATCAGAGAACAGTCGAAGAATAGAGTAAATAGAAGGGTTTAGCGAGTTACAATATGGGCTACCAAGGTATGCTATAAGCACGGTAATCTTATTCTGAGCACATAGAATCTGCTATAACATTTCAGATGTAAAGTTGCAGATATTTGTAATGATTTTATTGTAATATTGTGAAGTTGAAAGAGAAACCTTTAACAGGGTAAAAGACTCTAACCAAGTCTATAAATTGTAAATCCTCTAACCAGGTGCAGCATTCAGATTAGTGTTGTAAAATCGTTTAGCAAGGTAGATCTAACAGATCTTGCTACTCCTAAGAGGGTAAGCTATCAGAAATAGCTAAATGTAGCTCTAACCGAGCAATCTTTATTATTGCAGTAGTGAAGTTGTGGGTGCCATCCCTACCGCAGTTTTTTCTCTCTAACCAAGAGTTTCTACATAACCAAAATATATGTGTTATGGAGTGAATCATGTATGATTGTTATCTGTTTGTTTTAACTTTATTTTATGTTACCGCACTATTCTATTTATGCATAGCAGTAAGGTTATTATTAAAGAAAATTTTTGGAGTACTAATTCACCCCTCCCCTCTCAGTACATTAGATTTCCATATTGGGCCTAACACTACTACTCTTCTCTGTTATGATATTATGCATTATACCAGAGCACAAATCTTTCAACCGTGTGCGTGAAACTACGCACACTCACTTATACAGACTGTCCACATAACCATAGATATAAAAAATGATCAAATCAATCGACCTAACATATCCTCAACATCCAACTAGATTTATTTCATGTCGGCTAGAAAATGGCATAAAACGCAAGTGGAACATGTTACCCAAATCATCTTAATCCGATCCAAAACAACCATACGGACCAAAAAAAATTGTCCACACTCTTCCCACATGTCACCTTACTAACCTTGAACATTGAAGAAATCACCAAAATCACTTTGCATGATCTGCACAATGAATCCCCACATGTTACTACCAATGAACACTAATCTAACTAGAAAACATGTCAACTGGATCTTGTAACTCATTCAACACTCAACACCAGAGACCATAAACCTAGAATAAGGTAATTTACATGTCCACAATTCATCTCTGAGATCCGCAACACCAAATACTTAACACAAATGACATCAACCAAAACATTGTACACTCTGTCAGATGACCTATTCTTCTCACCGAACCTCACTGGACCTTAATCAATCTTCTAGTATGAATGAATCATGAACTGTGAATTGAATATGTAACTCTAGTTTCTATAAATGACAACATCTGAGCAACAATGCAGTGTCTCTTGCCAACAAAAATAAACATAGTTGTTGGTGTTTTGTTGATCCCATAGCCTGTTGCTATTTTGACTAGAGTAGTGATGTGGTTAGACCTATAGTGCATTGTTCCAATCGATGACATCTTTCAAACTGAAATTTTTTATGTATTTTACCCTTTGGACATTGATGTCAAAGGGGGAGAATGAAGTGGAATATTGGAGAGGTGAAGTTATGTATTGCCTTTTTTATGTATTTTACCCTTTGGACATTGATGTCAAAGGGGGAGAATGAAGTGGAATATTGGAGAGGTGAAGTTATGTATTGCCATCAATGGAAAAGGGGGAGATTATTGTCATGATTTATTTGTGAAAAAGAGCTTTTATTGGAATTGATGTCAACTAGGTCTAGTGCATTGTCTAAGGGGAAGTTAGAGATTCTAATGGAGACAGTCAACACATTTATGACAATGTTAGTATGTGTTGGTCAAACTATGTTAGTTGTTGATTTCAACTGGGATAATGATTCTTTAAAGATGTTGCAATCAATAGTGGTGGTAATATCAAGATGATGATTTACTGAGTTGATACAAGAAAGATGTGTATATGTGTTCATAGAGCATAGATTTCAAGAGTAAAAGAGAGATTTAACATTTGAGACACATCGGTTTGTGTGAGGTAGGAATTAGGAAAAGGCATCATAACAACCGTGAAATCTAAATGTCATGAAATGTAGTCCTAACACGTTCAATAGAAGTATGAAAACAAAGCACTCAAAACCAATGCAAACCAAACACACTTGTTTCTTCCATGTTCTTCCATTATTCTCCTTTCTCCTTCAAACGAATGTATGTGTATCTCACCTATAAGATGAAATTGATTTGAAATCAAGTGGATGGAAATATGAAATGAAATTGATAGCATAAGGGTACTCGAAGTTTGGTTAGAATTATTGAAGAAAAGACTCAATTTATAGGTAAATTAGTCATCAAACTAACATGAATAATTGAAATAGGCAATTTTTCAAAAGTTGGCATGATTGAGAGACAAATTATGACACATTTTATGACAAATTAATGACAAGTTTCTATGCCAAGATAATGGCAAATTGAGAGCAATTTGTGCCTCTCAATTATTACAAGTTAGAGAGGAAAAAGTGTTAATTGATTATGACAAAATGGAGCAATTAAAGCTCATGAAATTATGAAAAACTAAGCACAAAAGTATCCTCATAATTGATCAAAATATGGAGACAAATTAGTGGAGAAATTAGAGGGGAAAAGTTAGGAGAGAAAAAGGTGGCAATAATTAATATTTTTTTTCATTTATTAATTATCCTACAAAAAGGACAATTAGCCAACTAAATATAATATTTACTTGTGACACTAAAAATAGGATAAGTTAAAAGGATTAAATGATTAAATAATCACAAAACCCTAAGATAGATTAAATAAATGAACTAGAACATAACTATGTCATGACACAATTAATATAATAAATAAATGATGATGATTGTGATCAAGGAGGTAATTGACAAAGACTAGAAGTTGATTAAATTAATAAGGATGGAGACTAATGGAAAATTTATCAGAATTGATAAAGAATTGACTATGAATCAATCAAGATTGACAAGGATTGATGATTGATTGAGACTGATGACAAATCAATCAAAAATTCAAAACACGTTGCTTTGATAAGTATTGATAAAGATAACTAATGACGTCAACTGATCCAGATTGATAATGATGCCAATTGATCCAAATTTATTGATATAAAAAATGGCAATGATTGAAGACAAACCCTAATTGGCAAATATTGGGGTTAAAATGGTGTCCAATTGATATGAAAGGTTAATCACAATCATAGATTGAGCATTAAGATTGACACTGATAAGACCTAAATCAAATGCGAGAATTTGGAATCGAATGGTAAAAGAATGTAGAATAATGACACAATGCCAATAGATGATAAAGATCAAATGTGAGACATAGAGAAAATGTTAGTAAAATGTGAAAATCCTAAAAGAAGGTAACATGAACATGTTAGAGTATGACATCGCAAGCGTTGACCAGTTTTAGATGCCTACAATTTGATGTATGTCAAAATGCATTGCATATATCAATGGTGTGTTCTCTTGAATTTTTCATGCAGACATGATAGCTAAAGAGTATAGAAAAAGTCTTCCAATGGTAGTTTATGTATCCTATCATTTTGGTGACAGGAACTTGTGATAAGAAGTGGATACAGTAACAAGAACTTTATATTCATTATGACCAAACCTTTATTGTTTGGCTTAAACAACATAGTTTCAAATGTTAACAATATTAATCATTATGGAAATATGGGTGTTTATAGGGTATTATATTTATGTTTTCAAATTTTCAAATACCAATAGTCAATTGTTAAGACAAAACTGAATGGATAGTTGTCGGTTCAGTTCCATGAGCACTAGATTGTTACAAATGCTCGACAAAGTATGAAAAAGTGAAAAATATTATTTGATAGAGGTTGGAATGTGAGTTGAATGAGAGAATTGTTCTTTTTCAAATGATATGAATGTTTAATATCATGTTAAAGTTTTAATTTCTATAGAATTTAGAGTATGGTATCACAGAAAGAAATGGTAACTCTATTATAAGAATGAAACACTTTATTTTTGGAAGATCAGTAGGGATGTAGTTGTATATTGTGTAGGTCATAAATGTCCTTTTATGTCATTGTATCTTTTTTATTTTGAGAGAGGAGTGAAAGGTGTGATTGTGAGTTATAGAATTCATCTATAACCAGTGATGTATGATTTGTAGTGAAATAGAGTAACCCTTTGTATATGTTTTGAGTTATTGCGAGGGGGTTGGTGTTCCTAAACTTGTAAGAGGTTGGTGCTCCTAGAGTTGGTGCTTTGAATGTAACTAGTGAGGTTGCCAGTGAGGCTTACTGAAGTTTATCTTCAGAGCTAGGTTTTTTACCTTCAAGGGTTTTCCACTCATATATATGTGTCATGTGATGTGCATATTTAATTCTTTAATTGTGTCTATTGATATGTGTTATTATGCTATCAAGTTTTGTACGTTAGACAAATATATGTTTTTTACCACTGGATTCAATAATTTACTTGTTAATTACTTGATTTTTATAGACCAATGATTCACCCCCAGACCACTTAATGGTCTGGGGTATTCCAACAAAAAGAAGGTTATTATAGCCCTAATAAAATAAAAAATTAGAAAAAAAAATGTAAAATAAAATATTGTTTTGAATATAAATATACAAATTTTTTGAAGAATTAGGAAGTAAAGTACCATCTTTTAAATGAATGCATATGTTTGTCTATTGTTCAGCCAAAACAAGAACATTGAATAAGATAGTGAGACAAGAAACACTCACCTATATTAGTAGGAGAATAAAGAGTGTAAATGAGGAACTAAAGTTGGTAACTAAATTAGTTAGAGGAATATGAGAAGTAATGCTAGCCATCACATTAGTATGATGATCATCTTTTAGAGATAGAGTAGCATCTTTTAAATTAATGTATATGTTTGTGTATTGCTCACCCAAAACAAGAACATTGAATAAGATAGTGAGACAAGAAACACTCACCTATATTAGTAGGAGAATAAAGAGTGTAAATGAGGAACTAAAATTGGTAACTAAATTAGTTAGAGGCATATGAGAAGTAATGCTAGCCATCACATTATTATGATGATCATATTTTATAGATAGATTAGCAGGAGATGGAAAATGACAAAGAAGAGGCAATGAATGATCTCAACAAAGAGACATATTATATTTCTTAGCCTATCATGCACCTATAATCTACCATATGAATAGAATGGGAAGTCACATTATAATCTTGGGGACTGAATGCTAAGAGAAAGCATATAATTTTACTCTTAAATTGTAACCCATTTAAATTTAATGCTCCTTTTTGGGCCCTTCCTACAGTGTTCTCTTTCTTATCTCATTTTAATCCTATTTTTGGCCTTATAACATCCAATTTAGCATTATATGCTAATATTGTGACTAGATCCTAAGTCTTGGGACCCTACACTCTACAACCATCTTTATCTAGTCTCTTTCTATATGGAATAGGGAACCTTGCACCATAGTTCTAGTTGACAAGGGTTACCAATGCCACAACCCCTATAAAATCAACCTAAAGTAAAATGTGTGAAAGTGTTGATCTCTACCATTCGTGATCTGATCTCGATATTTTTAGTTGAACATTTGATGTTGGCCTAAAGGAGGATATACCTTATGAACCCTATATAAAGGAGTCCTTTCTCATTTATAAGGCATCCTAGTTATAAGTTACATCATTAATATTAGGAAATCATTGTGAATCTAAGTATTCAACATTATGGAGTACAAAGCTACAAAAATCTACATTCAAATTTATTTTCACTAATGATCTTGTTATATCTTGCCATGTCATGTTATTGCATCAACACTTGAAAGGATTGTCTAAAGATAATTGCATCAACACTTGAAAGGCTTGTCTAAAGATATTTCATCAACACCATTATCAAACCTAAAGTATATCATATTAATTCAACATTTTATTTCTGATTTGGCCTCTACCTTACTAAGGGTAAGCTCTCTTTTCATCCAAAATTGTTGCAATGAAGGTGAAAATACCAGCATAGGGTTTAACTTAGGCAAGTCCCAATACAATGCAAAATTTCTCCCTCTTTTATGTGTGTAAGTTATAGATCCAATAATTGAAATTTGTGGGATTGCATAGAGAAGACTAATATGTACAGTTCTAGCTTTTGAACAAGTGAAAACCCTTGGACTAATTTTCCTAGCTCCATAGTGCTACACTTTATTGCATATGGTTATCATTGATGTCAACACATTATTGTATGTTGGTCATTGATGTCGACAAAGATCAGTGGATTGGGTATTGTGATGGAATATTAAGATGAGGATTACAAGTACTAAGATGAGGATTAGAAGTATTAAGGTGAAGATTAGAATTATGATGATGAATTGGATATGATGTTGATGGTCATGAGAATGTTGTAAATTGTTGTTCTATCTCTCTTGTTTCTCTTGAGTATGTAACAAATAAGTTTTGGTCGTTGTATATTGTTGAAAGAATAAGAATGCAAGAAGTTAAAATAATGACTCCTCAGGCTAATTATTTACACTTTGGAATTGCAATTTGGAAAGTAGCTTGTATGTGTTATGAATGATGTATCTTTCTCTTTTTAGGATATATAAGGTGCTAAAAGTGATTCTTGTAATTCTTGTATGCAAGCAATGTGGTTTTATGTAAGGACCAGTCTGGAAACTACTTTACATTTCTTTGCAATTATGTTTTTTCTCTTGCCATTTAATGGATATTATTACATTGCCTATGCAATGTATCATTTTAGTTTTCAAGTGTTGAAATTAATGAAAAGTATGATTACTAATGTTCTATCTCAAAATTGTGTTTTGTGGCTTACCAAGAATGAAACATTGTGTATCTACTTTCTTGCACCAGCTTAATTTGACATGAGAGTATGGGAAGATTTTTTAATACTCATGTTACATCTCTATGGGGTCTGTATATCATATCATACTCTCTATGGGGCTACATGTATAATATTTATATTCTAGGAGATTTGTGATTATTTTGGCTAATAGGGCTTGACCTCTCATGTGTGTCATGTACCTGAGTGTTTGTGCTAGCTTTGGAGGAAGTGGCAATATTATTTTCACTCAAGATAAGTCATGATGTGAGTTGAAATGTGTAATTTTTTTTGGTAGATGTACTTTTGGGCTGACTGGTAATTAGCTACACATTTCATCTAAACATTACCTTGTTGCCAAGTTGGAGTGATTTGTAGTGATGCTTTATGGATTTGAATTCTTAAAAATGAGTTTCAAATATTATTTTGGTCTTTTTATCTTTTGGATAGGATCACAATACATTTCTCTACTTTATGGAGGTATTTTTAGTTGATTGATTGCATGTTTCATGTTTTCCATCATTGGATAACTTGGATAAGTATTATTGAAGGTTATGGATAATATATATTGAAGATCATTTGTTGGAGAGTTGAAAGGAGGCAAGCATTCAAGGTGGATTATCAAGAGAATGATGGAGGAAGCAAGCCAAAGGCTACAATAGTCATAGAAGTAATTTCATTTTGCTAAAGGTAGTGAGACAAAGGTAGCTAAAGTGGTGACAATGTGATAGAGGTAGTATACAAAAGGAATTTGTGACTCAAGTTATTTTATTCATTGTATCTTGATCTAGGGTAAGTGCACCAAGCTGGTGAACAAAAAGGTGGGTATAAGTGGCTACTTTTTTTTCTAAATCAACTAAACCTAAACTTGAAGGAGAAATTTGAGACTCTTCTACTCAAAATTTGAAGATACCAAAAGAACAATAATTGTAGTACTCTAAATATGGTTTCCAAACTAATAAAGTTTTCCAAAAGAAAAAAAGATTAAGGGGGTCAACTCTTTTGTGCACACAAAAGTGTTCCTTATTTTTTAAAGTAAAACATAACATAGTGTATGGTGTGCACATCAAAAAAGTTATAGTTACATCTAGTATTTTGAAAAACCCTTTGGTAGAAAGATAGTTATGTTGGCATTATATCAGACAAGAAGAAGGTTGGCATTCCAATTACAATGAGAGATTGTTGGCATTTCAATAAGGATATTGAGAAGGTTGTTGATGACTATGGATATAACTGATTAAGGATGATTACTATCTTAATATTATTATTTTGTCATTGATGTCAAGAAATTGATTTTCTAATTCAGCATGATGTTGCCATATGTTAAGAAGTATGATTTGATGAGTATAAAGATGTCGGTAAAAGACATAGAAAGAATATGATGAAAAAGGGGATAAGCTATTCAATGGGAAACTATTACCGAGTTAGACAATGATGAGATCATGATGTTTAGATTGTTTTGATATCCTACATATCCTATTATTTGAAAGGTTAATACTATACTATGTTATTGAGCAAAGAACCTAGTCGGTAAACCCTAAGGTTATCGCTATCGGTTAATAAAGGTAGAATGTCTACCGAGTGAAGTTTAGTATTTATCGAGTTACAACCAAGCTATAATAGAATGCATTAAATATTTACATGTGATATTTAATGAAGGAAGCTGATGAGCTGGAGCAAATTAAATGATTGGTAAGCCGTGTATGAAGATTGTTAAAGAATCTATGCTAAAGAAAGATTGGCAGGAAGATCTACAACTTAGATTGAACCACAATACCCTAACACAAGTTCCAAGGTGAATATGCAAGTTCCAAGGCGGGGTAAAACATTTTTAGATCGAAGGATACATTGAACCTGGACAAGAATGAAGATTTGATGGCTATGATTGATCATGGGAAATGTGATCAAGAAGATTAAGCAGTTGGAAGATTGTTTATAAATAGGAAACTATTGATAAACAATGTATGCAGGCAAGTGTATGCATAGGGATGCTACATAGTGATTACCGAGCACAAAAGCTTGAAGACCTGTTTTGATAACAGAGTATAGAGCCCAGCAGAGGGACAAGATAAGTCCTATGAATTGATTGTATTGAGCAAATAAGAATCTACTTCAACATTTTTAGATGTGAAGTTGCAGACATATTTTTATTACTGTTATTTTGAGAAGTAGCAGAAAATCTCTTAACCGAGTGGACTTAATAGTCTTATTTGTAAAATCCTCTAGGAAGGTGACATTATTATTGAGTGTTTGAAATCCTTTAACAAGGTCACTTCTAACAAAGTGAAGATCCTAATAGATCTGAGGGAAATCCCTTAATCGGGTCACATTTAGCAATGTGTTTGTAATCTTTAACAGGATTTGCTTTTAACTGAGCATACTCTAGAAGAGTATATTTCTTAGTGGGTTCAAAATCCCACAGTGGTTTTTCCCTATTTGGGTTTCCACGTTAAATCTGGTGTTATGAGGTTTATATTGTTCATATGCTTTTGAGTTTGCATGTTTGACAGTTTTGGTTATATGACTGAAATATATGTTACCGAGGTTGAATCTAATGTTTTTATGGATGATTAAGTTTGTATGATTCACACCACCCCCCCCCCCCTCTCATCTTGTTGGCTATTGGATCTATACTTACATTAAGTATCAGAACTATCAAGTTAAACTTGAAGTTGTGTATATTTTTGTAAAAAAAATTTGAGTAATTTTTTTTTATGATGTTTTGAAGTGGACGCATTCTGAAAAATCACGTACCTATATGTGCACGACACATAACTTGCACCATAATAATAATAAAATTATTATTTTTTAAGTGTGAACAATGAAGTGCAGAAGAATAATATATAATTTGTTTCAAATTTGGACAAGTAGTTAAAAAGTTATTAACAAATGGTATGCATATGTCTCTGAGAACTCCGAAGACACTACTAAAAGAAATTAAAAATTAATATGTTAATATTGTTCAAATCTAAAAAAATTATATGGTTAGAAATCTTAGAATATGTGTGAAATTATAGTGGCAATTTTACAAATACCCAATTGATAACATGTAAACCTGATGATGAGGAAGTTGAGAAACGTAATTTGAAGAAGAAAACACATAAAATGGAGGAAAATAAGGCTCCCAAGCCTCAACCTTATCATACAATCCTAACTACAAGCACTAACACATACATATAAAAACCTGTTGAGAGTTTTAATTTAAAAAAATCCATTCAAGTTTATATGCGTAAGGAACCCGTATGCGTTACCTTGACTTAAATTCATACATGCATGCATGCATGCATGTATGTATGTATGTATGTATGTATGTATGTATGTATGTATGTATGTATGTACGTATGTGTATGTGTATGTGTATTTGTATGTGTATGTGTACGTGTATGTGTATGTATATGTGTATGTGTATGTGTATGTATGTATGTGTATGTATGTATGTGTATGTATGTATGTGTATGTGTATATGTATTTGTATGCATATGTGTACGTGTATATGTATTTGTATGCGTATGTGTACGTGTACATGTATGTATATGTGTATGTGTATGTGTATGTGTATGTGTATGTATGTATGTGTATGTGTATGTGTATGTGTACACATACACATACACATACACATACACACATACATACATACATACATACATACATACATATGTATATGTATATGTATATGTATATGTATATGTATATATGTATATGTATATGTATATGTATATGTATATGTCTATGTCTATGCATATATGTATATATGTATATGTATATGTATATATATATGTACATATGTATTTAAATATACATACATACATACATACATACATACATATGTATATGTGTGTGTGTGTAGACACACACATATATATGTATGTATATTAATATGTATGTATATATATATACATATAGGTATAATATGTTTATGTATATATATGATTTAAATGTATATGTATAATAAAAGTATGCATATATGTATAATATATATATAGCTATATATATATTTGATAAATTTCCCCATCCGACACCATTAGAGATATTGTCAAACTTGAAAAGATGAAATTGTTGTCTACAGATCTTGGAATTTATCTCTCTCTCTCTCTCTCTCTCTCTCTCTCTCTCTCTCTCTCTCTCTCTCTCTCTCTCTCTCTCTCTCTCTCTCTCTCTCTCTCTCTCTCTCTCTCTCTCTCCCCCTATGCTCTTTTTTCTCTCTTTCTCTCACCATTGCAACCACTGGGGTCAAAATTGGGTTTATACTTCTAGAGTGGATTGACAAGACAAATGTTGATGATCTCAAAATAATATATGGTAGTGAATAAAAATCAGATCTTCCCAATACTATTATAATTATCTCTTGATGCCCCAAGAAGGTGGAATTGGTGAAGGACTAGATTGCTCACATTCACCCATAAGTCATTTTTTTAATGTCCAAAATTAGAGCACTCTTTTTTTGTGAATATGTCCAAAATTAAAATCCCAAATTAAATAAATTTTTGTGTCCTAGGAAATAGAATTTTAGAACATGAAGAATGAGGGAAGTGAATCTTTTACTCTACATCTATTGGCATCATCAATGGAAAGTATTCTATGGGATAACAAGTGGAATCAAGGGATACTTGAATGCTTTCCCTCAATATTAGGTGAATCTTTTCCCTCTCTTGTGAGGAGTTCTATAGGGGATTCTCCCTAACTATGAGATCATACTAAAAAATATTTCTTTAGGTACCTTCCTATTAATATTCCCTCGTATCTACACAATTAAGACAAACTAGGGAATAAATCCAAGGTAGGATAAGGATAGGAGAAGTCATGTTATGTGAAGCTTAAAATGCCTATTGCATGCCCATTGAAGCTTGCATAATGCTTCCAAGCTCTAAAAAAATATTAGAAGAGGCAAGTGAAGAAAGCCTAGGAAATTGGAGTGCCCTATGGTCTACTAGAGTATTCATAATACACTCATACCTTGACAACTCAAGTTATCTAGATTTATTAGGAGTGGAATATGTGTTTGATGGTACTTGTACTCCAAATGTATTTGTAAAGTCTATAGTTAGTATTTTTGGGATCCATAATAAGTAGATGGAAATCCAAACTTGTGTCTTCTTCTATGAGAAAGAGGCACAAGCTAATATGAGACAATCTATGGGTAGAATGGATTGTTTTATTGTCACCTACTTACATGAAAGAAAATGTTAGTGGACTTGGAGTGGAAAACATTCCCAAGCTAAAACATCTTGATGCTCCATTTCCTACAATATCCTATCCCAATGGAGAAGATCAAGTTGTAGTTTCTACAAGAGGAACATGAATGAATTCAAGAGTTATTCACAAAACATTTCATAATTTAGGTCAAATATACTTGCCATTGTAACCCATTGTGCATACAATACTATTATACTTGTTATTCTCAATGTATGATTCTCTTGGAGTTCAAAAACTATCAAAAACAGTAAAGAAAAGGGAGGTGTATGTTTCAAGTGACAACTATTTGCAAAGGCTTCAAGCATGAAGTGCCACCTTCATCATAGATTTTATCCGTCATAAATTAAGCAACCATGGCCAATGGTAAGTTGGTTTTCTTAGTCCAAGTAATCTCTCTCTCTCTCTCTCTCTCTCTCTCTCTCTCTCTCTCTCTCTCTCTCTCTCTCTCTCTCTCTCTCTCTCTCTCTCTCTCTCTCTCTTTGTATTGACCTCTAACATGAAATTGTCTAGTTGTTGTAGAAGCATTAGGTGCCACTTTCATCACAGGTTCTATCTATGACATAAATAAAGCTCAACGAAGGCCAATTGTAAGTGGATATTCTTAGTCATAGATCTCTCTCTCTCTCTCTCTCTCTCTCTCTCTCTCTCTCTCTCTCTCTCTCTCTCTCTCTCTCTCTCTCTCTCTCTCTCTCTCTCTCTCTCTCTCCCTTCCCCCCTCTCTCTCTCTCCCTTTCCCCTCTCTCCCTCTCACCCCCATCTTCCTCTCCCTCTTACCTCTCTCTCTCTCACCTTCTTAAAATCTCTCCCCTCCTCTCTATATATCCCTTCCCCCTCTCTCCCTCTTTCCACCTCATATCCCTCCCCCACCTCTCCTTCATTCTCAACCTCTCTTTACATCTCTCCCCCTCTATGTCTCTCTCTATCCAGCCTATCTCCCCCTCCTCTCCCTCCTCCCTCCTCTCCCTCTCCCTCTCACCTCTCTCTCTCACCCTCTCACCCTCTCTATATCTCTATTTGAACATCTCTCCCATCCTTTCTCTCTCTCTCTCCCTTCCACCTCATGTCCCATTCCTCACCTCTATTTCTTTCTCAACCTCCCTCCATCTCTCTCTGTTAAACCTATCTCTCCCTCCTATCCCCCTCCCTTTCCCCACCTTTCTTCCCCTCTATCTCTCTCTCAACATCTCTCTCCCTCCCCCTCTCTCTCTCCAACCTCTCTCCCCCTCCTCTCTCTCTCTCTCTCTATCTCCAACCATCCCTCCACCTCTCTCCCTCTCTCCTCCATCTCAATCTCCCTCCCACCTCTCTCTCTTTCTCTCTCTCAACCGCCACCCTCTCTCTCTCCCTGCTTTCTCTCACTTCCCTTGCCCCACCTCCCTACACTTATATGGAGGCCAAACTTTAGGACCAAAAATTTGAATGACTTAACCCATTCATGTTACTACCCCTAAAAATGTGTGCATGTCTTGTTTGGGTCTATAGTGTCAAAAAACCAATGAAAATTATTGGCTTAAGATCATCCCAAAACAATAGTGAAAAAACTATAGTAAGAAATATATTTGATGTGTATCAAAAAATTGGTTTGACATCACTATCTAAATATGCCAACGTTACCCAACATGTTCTTACATCAACCATAATGAGAAATAAAACTAAAAAATCTCATTTAATAAGAAAAATAAGTAAGTCATTAAAGATGAGTAGAACAACACTACACCATGCCTTGGGGAGGTGTGATAAAATTCAGAATCTTAAAAATTATTCCCTTTGGACATTGTTAGGTAGACTTCTATGAGAAGACAATGTTGTTGTTGATGTATTAAGAGTATTAATGGAAAAAAATGGCATGACAACACAAGAGTTTTGTCTAATCAAGGAGATGTTAGAAGGGGAAGTGGATCTAAAAATCATGAGCCACAACTAAAATTATTTTTGGATATGACTTAAACACAATTTTATGAGAAACTCGTTCAAAGCTATATTCAAATAAGAATTAGTGAAAGGTTGTTTGAAATGGAAAAATCTTTTTATATTAAAATATATCATGCATAGACCACATGTTGTTGTATAACGCATATTGAATTTTCCATGCATTATGATATTTATCATCATATATGTTGTACTTTGCACACTAATGATGTTTTGGAGGAATGTGGTATAAAAGTACATCCAAAGTTATCAAAATATTATATTTCAAGTGTATTATGTAAAAGAGATGATGTCTGCACTTTTTATAAGATGATGTGTTTGAAATGGTCATGTGTTACATGTGGTTGTTGCAACACTTGCAAAGATAAGTACATTTAGAGAGCACACATGAAATTGGGAAGAAACTGGTGTATTTTGGAAATACAAGTCTATCACATATGGGGTTAAAGATGGAAAAGAGTTGAAGAGATGTGAATTAGCGTGTAAAGATATGCCTACAATTGAGTTTATGAATACTTTTCAATAGAAACTAGTTTATTTCTATGTAATGCATACACATAGAGATCGGTGGTTGGATGAGAAATTCAAGTTATGTAAGGATACATTTTGTCTCAATATCATTGTCTCTACTGTATATTTTTCTAAGAATTATACACTATAATGTCAAAATGAAGTGCAATTTTTGTATGACCATTCTAAGAAAGAAACTTTTTTTGTACATGTATAATTCATGCATGAACATCATAATACAAAAGAGGATAGAAAGATGCTAACAAAGTATCATTTCTACATAAGCGATGATCTTAGTCATTTGTTTGAGTTTGTACAATGATGCTTTCAACCTTACTATGATATTTAAGGGAGAGGAATATCACATTCAACCAATACATCATATGATCAGATAATTGTACATCATAGTTCAAGAATGCAAGAATGTTCTATTGATTGAGTAGGATGCATGTGACTAATGGTATACAACTTTTTTGGAATTTTACTAAGGCTGGACATGAAAGGGGAGAGCATGATGGTGCAAGAGAATTTGTAAAAGGACCCTTGCAATAGAAAAACTAAAGTATGAAGGTGGCATTGATTTGACAGATGCAAAAATGATTGTGGAATGGTGTAACTCAATAATGAGACTATGTAATGAGGGTAATTCTACTATTTCTAGAATTTTTTGGTTGATACATGAATGTGATGTTGCAAACTATGTATATTGTTGTACCATTATAGATTGATTGACTTGCACTCATTTAAAATCTCAAATGCAATCTCACCAATTATTAATACAAGAGATATTATATGTTTATACTCATTGTGTACACACACACTTCCAAACAAAGGTACTATTTACCAGAGTAGTCACTAGAGATAGTCACAAAATTTCTAAACCAAACAAGTGACATTAATCCTCCAAAAATGAGGCATATCATCAAATTTAACCATCCAAAAAACTTGTAGATAGTTAAAATAGCATATCCATCTATCTTGAAAAACACCACATCATTTTGCACAAGAATCTGCATACAATTCTACATCATATTACTAGCCGATAGACATCCAGACCAACAACTAGATACAACCAATATAAAATACTTAAACAAAGTCATGTTAGACCATATGCATCTGCATCATATCATTTCCACAATAGTAGCACCAACAACCTAACCAATCCAATAAGTCAACCAGACAAACAAAAGGTTTGACATCAATGATAAAAAAGACTCATATGTGTAGCAATCTCCCCCTTTTTCATTGATATCCAAACAAACATATCTCTCCCCATATATAGAATAATTCTCCCCCTTTGACATCAACGATAAAAAAAATATTGTACAAATATGTAAATCCCCCTATAAAAAATATTCAAAATAAAAAAAGAACAAACTAAGTACAAATGCCTTCATATAAAATTTTGTAATATCTATCATAAATTACCAGACCAAATATAATTGAACTATTTCTTCACACCCAGAAGAAAGGGATTCCATGCACAAATAGTAGTACAAAGAATTATTCTCTAACATTTACAGTCAAGACACAATATTACTGTAATATAAAAAATATTAGCATTTATCACACTTTGTTCTACCTTTTCATCATCTTCTAATAACCGAATAAAAGAAGACATTCACAAATCCATTGCATCCTTAAGACTACAAAAAATCTCATATATTCATTTCTTTTCCTCTATTGTAGGGATAATTGAGAGTGATGATTTTGAAGCCTAGATCTTGTAGCACCATTATTATCTTTATAGATATAAAAAAACTAAGCCAACTCAGTAAGATAAGACTCAATACAATATATCTCATCCTTGAATTTATTTGTAGAAGCAGGCCACCTCAAGTAGTAGTGATACAACCATGTAGCATTATCAGTCACTCTCCTGAAATCAACCAAATTAAGTTTAATATTTTGATGTTCCCTTAGACACTTCTATGTCCTCATGTTTTCCATATTTATTTCTATACATGGTTTATCTGAATCAGTGCTATCGTTCCCAATAGAAGGCATATACTCAATTAGTACTTCCACAATCACTTTCGGAAGTAAGTCATAAACATTATTAGGAACAAGATTGTTCTATTGTAGATATGTCACAAATTCTTGTTCAATAATTTTTTGATCATATGTAGGAGTAGTAAGATATAGGTCACTAACATACTTCACACCATTAGTTCCTTCAATCCAATCAAGTATTTATCAACATCAAAGAAATTTTCTCTAGAAGGTATAGGAGAAGCAACCAACTTTTATTCTTTCTTAACATCGTTCTACATAGTAACCTTTCCTAGTTCTTCTTCATCACTTTACACCATCAGAGTATCTGCATATTCCATCTTTTCTAGACTCAAGTGCTTAGATTTTAATACTTTAGAGATAGAGGAAGAAGCTCTATAGACAAATTCCTATATCATTTATCTTTGTTGGCAATATGGATAAATTGATTATGTGTTGCATTGATGTTTTTTCATTGATGTCAACACTAGTTGTTTTGGTTGGTTACCTGCAGACAGGTTTTAGTAACTGGTAGAAGATCTTGTGTTATCGGTAAGGGTTTAAGGTTATACTGCTAGACATAATGCACCACTAAGAGGGGGGGGGGGTGAATTAGTCAATCTTCAAAATTTTCCCTTTAACAACTTAGATGCATATACCAATTATGGGATTTATCACAATGTAGACTTACCAGTTAGTGGGGAGACCAACACAAATGCAATCGCACAAGGGACATTGCATAACACCAATATGTACGAGGAAAACCCAAGATGGGGAAAACATTGGTGAGCAATGTTGTTGGAGACTACAGATCCAATCTAGTCTCACAATGAAAACTTTGTTACAATGTTTTGGGCACCAACCCAAGGAGCACCAACCCCTCATTTAGGAAACCAACCCAAGGAGAACCAACCCTTGATTTAGGGTACCAACCCAAGGAGCACCAACCCCTAACCTGTTTATGAGCTACAACCCAAAGGAGCTACAACCCCTGCACTAAGCTTCAACTTAGTGTTCACAATAAAAACATCAATTACAAGAGTAGTTGTCTTGTTACAAGTGAGCCTTGTAACCATTTATTATACCTTACTCTATTGGTGAGATAATTTCTCTGCTACACTGACTCACTCTTTTGCTGCTCAACTGTCAGTAAACTCTACTGGCATACCCCTTCTCTTCTTCTTCTTAGTTGGATCTACACCTTACTCTTTCCTCTTCATCGGTATAACACTTTTCTAGTTCTCTATCTGCCTTCTCTGTAGTCTCCTTCATTTCTGCTCTGCCGGTATGGTCACTACCAGTTCTGCTCTACTACTGGTTGAACACTTCAACCTAATTCTGGCTCACTCTCACTCTCTTCTGAGATACTTGACTAATTTTATCTTACATGCAGAAGTAATACACTTCATAGTAGCACAATATCCTTCTATACGATAGCAACAAATAATGTCTTTGGCCTACATATTTATAGCTAGGTTTTTTCGCCAAAAGCCAATTCAAAATCTAGGCGGTTAGGGTTTCCTCATCATCCTTGAGGAAAACCAAATCCAATCAAATATTCCCTGATCTGATCTTCCTAACGGCCAATGATACATCTCCACCATTACCATGCCTTCTTGATCACGCCTTCTATCTTTAGCGATCTGGTTTTACCCTATCGACTAATCTCTTGGTCAAACACCAAGATCTATCTTGTTGTTTCCTTCATCCGCCTTGATCTCCTCAATCACTCTTAGCTGGCTTGTAGTTGTCATGACCTCAAGCCACAAACCTCTACAAGGAATTTCCAACACATCCCATGATTTGTGGGATCTTCCATCAATGTTGACCAACCCTTCAACTACCTCATTGATGTACATTCCATCTTCATCCAAATGCAAGTTCGCCACCTTGACTCCAAGTGGCATCCATGTCGATCAACTGCCAGCTTGGCTCTTTATGTTTATCTAGATAGGATCACCAACCAAACACTCTACCGGTTCCTCTTCTCTATCAGTTTACTAACCCTGCCAGTTAAACCCTCAACCTGATCTGCCATCATCCTTGCACTCTGCTTCTCTTCTAGTAGAGTTAGTCACCACTCTTGCTAACCTACCTTATACACATCTTCATCAGATGGGGAGTCTTCTTCATCTGCACCATGTCCATATGACCAGTTGACTTACATACCGGTAAACACTCTTGATGACACTTTGTCATCAACCTTCACTAGACACCATCTTCAATTAGGACACATTCCTCTATTTGCATTTGATCAACCTTTCCTTCTCCTTGATCAACTCAAACCATAAGACAATTGGTTTGTCCAAATGACAAACATATCACTATTCTTCTATACCAGCATCTCAACATGCCTTTTCTGTCAGTCCAGTGCATAACCTTGATCTCATGCACTTAAGGGATTCCCTCAACTTCCTTATCTCACAAAACTATGATGCACACAATGCATGATAGGAGATAAGTACCATTTATAGGTGGAGTGGCACCTTGCCTTCTGCATCCTGTAGTGTACTCATGTGACTTCCCTGTTTGTGTAGCATGTCTTCAAATAGGCAAATATAAACCGCTGTGGGCACTTTCGTTGTCAGTCACTACTTCTCATGATGACTGCATCTTCATCAGATGGGAGTCCTATTGTCCTACAACCTTACAACATACTTGTGATTTGTTCATTCTTCTCCTTCGGTGTTGATGTGATTTGGGTAACATTCTGCCTCTTCATCACAAACAACATCCAAGCACATTGCTCATCCTTCTTGTACACTGGTCATGACCTTTGCAGGCAGATAACCACACACTTGGTTGATATGACTTCTCCATGTCAACACATCACTTACCAGTTAACATCCTTTCCTTATTGGTGATGCACTATATTGGTACCAGTATAGGTACTGATCACCTTACCCTTTCATCCCCATAAGTCAAGCACCAACTTGTGTACTGGGGTTATCTTTCTTACCTTATCGGTGTTCTTCAACACAAGGCGATATCAAAGATATCTCAACCTGTCCTCCTCCTTGACAGTGGTTAACATACATCTCTCTTACTGGTGGTTACCCCATACCTATTGACATCAATGATAACCCAATGCCAACATTTACCGACAGAGCTTTCATTGAGAATCTTCAACAGGATGTGCAAGTGGTGTTGGTGTGGCTTCAAGATGAAATTTAGAATGCAGAAGGTGATCCTTGATCATGCCTTGACTGATTGGAGACATCTCTTTGACATGGTGGACCCAGATTTAGGTCTGTTACCTATCTATGTTATGGAATGGTATCATGGTAACGTGTTCTCTACACGTTATCGGGATGTTTTATGGATTGGTTATTGTTGTTTTGGTCTAAAGCCGACATGACATATCCTTGTAATATGGATGTATGTAATGACCTTATTATAATATCTTTTAGGTGGCTGACCTAATTGGTCTAGGCCTTAGGGTTTGTATAAATTGAATTAAAATCTCATTATAGATCATGTGTCATGGTCATGGAATGAAATATCATATGCGAAGGAGATTTGGTTGATCATAGGTGATTGAATTGGGTTTAAGTAAGAGGTCAAAGGCCTCTGGTATTGAGCTTAATTGGGACTGTAATCAAGCATGGTTGATGTTATCTCTGGTAGTTCATTCTTCTAGATTGTTGTCCAATAATTTTGAGGTGGTTATAACCTTTCTATAGTCAGTAAGACTCCTTTGTAATGAGTAGTACGCTCTAGGCAATGTGTCCTCTTGTATGTGCAGGCCCCTTATTGTATCACATACTTTCTACAGAAGTATCATCTGACTATGGGTAGGCTTCCCACCATGGTTTTTCCCTTTACCAAGTTTTCCACATACAAATCATGGTGTTATGTGGTATGGTTGCATTGTGTTAATTCTTTGTTTCATTCTTAAGTTTTATTGTTTACCGGTATCTATTTCTGCTATCCCGGTATTTAATGTTTATGTACTTTGGTTAAAGGTTATAAAGTGGTTTTATTAATATAATTTGTTGACAATTGATTCACCCCCCCCTCTCAGGTGTCCACCAGTTATCCTAACAATTGGTATCAAAGCTTTGGTCCTCTTTTGCAAAAGCTTAACCGCTTGAGGTAGATCCTAAGGCAACTAATACCTCAAATCCACGAGCAACTATTTTCAGAAGAGAAATCCCTAAGCTTAATGGAACAAATTATGGGATATGGAAAATCCAAATGGAGACTCATCTTAGATGTCTTGGCAAGGATATTTGGGAGATCACTCAGAAAGGATATATACCTTATGATCTAACATCTGGCAATCCTACTCATGTAGACTTGGATAAGAATATTGAAAATTATTGCAGAGCTAGAGAAGCCCTCTTATGTGCACTTACTAATCAACAAATCATCGGATTGACTGATAAATCATCGACAAAGGTTATGTGGGATAAATTGAAAACTCTGAATGAAGGTGATCCTATGGTCAAAATTCCTAAACTTGATGGTTACTGAGTAAGGTATGAGAACTTGAAGATGGAAGATAGTGAAATAATTGCTACATTTATGGAAAGAGTAAATGAGATTGTCATGGGAATTCAATGTTGTGGAGGATCTTTGAGTGAAGATGAAATAGTTTCCAAAGTCTTGAGAGCCCTTCCACCGGATTACAAGATGAAGGCCACTGCAATTAATGAACTGAGAACAATGGCAAACACTGCAATTAATAGAGACATTTTGATTGGGAAATTATCTATTTTTGAGCTTGAAGAATTTGGACCTTCTAGAGCTGCAAAGTCTGAACCTGCTTTTCATGCATCACCATCTACTAGAAAAAGTGACTAGAAAGCCTTATATGCAAAAGAATTGGAAGATATGAGGAAAGAGGATGAAGAATTTGAGCAATTTGGAGCCTTATTTGTTAGAAGAGTACCT
This sequence comes from Cryptomeria japonica, assembly GCF_030272615.1. NCBI lineage: Eukaryota > Viridiplantae > Streptophyta > Pinopsida > Cupressales > Cupressaceae > Cryptomeria > Cryptomeria japonica. The sequence goes on along the minus strand of NC_081407.1, from coordinate 252,770,002 downwards.
AAAGGACTAGCATGAAGTAAGTATGAAGGAAAAGCACCTTTCAAATGTTTTGCATGTAATAAGATTCATCATTTTGCATCTAGATGTCCTAAAAGGAATGCAAGATTTGAAGAAAGAGCTAAGAAATTATTTAAGCCTAATCAGACCAGATATGGACTCAAGAAAGAAAACAATGCTACATAGCAGATGAGGAAGGAGTAAGTGATGACTTTAACAATGAACCGACAACAGACTCTGCTAGTGGATCCGATAATGGAAAGGAATGGGTGTTCTATGCTTTACAAGAAGATGAATTGGAACTAGCTATCAAGAATGAAGAAAAGGCCCTGGCAGCAAAAGTTGATGACAAGGATGAATGGGTAATTGATAGTGGATGCTCACATCATATGACTTGAGATAAAAGAAAATTTTTGTCCCAGCAAGAATACAATGGCGATCAAGTCCAATTTGGAGACGACAAAGCATGCATGATCAAAGGCAGAGGTATTATTTCTCTAGATGGCAAGCTTAATACTAATAATGTCTATTATGTAGAAGGTTTAAAGCATACTCTTTTAAGTGTTGATCAATTGGTGGACAAGGGTTTCCAATTTCAGTTTAAAGATAGAAAATGCAAAATCATTAACAAAACTAGTTTGAAGATTGCAACCGGTACTCATACTGGAGGTAGTATCTTTCACTTGAACACTAGTAATAAGACATATTTGATTGCTCATATTGATGAGAGTTGGTTATGGCATAAGAGGTTGTGTCAAGTCAATTTTGATTGTATTGTTAAGATCAGTTCAACAAAGGCAGTTAGAGATATACCTAAGATTATAAAGCCTCATAATCCGGTATGTAGGGAATGTCAATTGGGAAAGTAAGTTAGAACTTCTTTTCAGATCATACTTGATAAATCTAATGATGTGCTTGATTTAATTCACATTGACTTATGTGGTCTAGCAAGGACTAGAAGCTTTCAAGGTGATAGATACTTCATGCTGATAATTGATGATTATTCTAGAATGATGTGGGTGACTTTTCTTAGGGAGAAGTCTGATGAGACAAATGGAATTAGGAGACAATTATCTACACCCTAGACTCCTTAGAAGAATGGAGTAATGGAAAGGAAGAATAGAACCATTTTGGATGCAGAAAGAACCATGATGATGGAAGCCAAATTGCCTCACATCTATTGGAGAGAAGCAGTGAGTACAACAGTCTACACATTCAACAAAGTTCGCAGCAAAGGTGAAACCGGTAAGACCCCTTATAAATTATGGTTTGGACATACACCTACTGTTAAATATTTCAAATTTTTTGGAAGTAAATGTTATATCAAAAGGGATGATTCAATTGGGAAGTTTGATACTAGATGTGATGAAGGGATATTTCTTGGATATTCAATTCAAAGCAAAGCATGTAGATGTTATAATAAAATATTGCAGAAAATTGTGGAGAGCGCTAATATGAAAGTGGATGAGCAATACAAAAATCAATCTATATCATATGACAGGAAACCGACAGTCGAAATGATCATAACTGAACCAATAATACCTCAACTGAGACAAGACACTGAGACAGTTACACCAATACAATCAAAAAATTCAACTATGTCTGATGATCAAAATAGTGAACCTGAAGTTCAGAAGACACCAAGGTATGTAAGGTTAAATCATTCTCAAGATAAAATCATTGGAGATAGGAACAAGGGAGTTATGACAAGAAGAAGACTAGAAAATGAAGAGGTATGTCTTATTTCTCAAATTGAACCAGCATCTATTATTGAAGCTTGTAAAGATAAACATTGGTTAAAGGCAATGGAAGATGAATTAGATCAAATAGAGAAGAGTGAGACTTGGATATTAGTTCCCCAGCCTAAAAATAAGAATGTTATTGAAATTAAATGAGTTTTTAGGAACAAATTAAATGAGGATGGTCAAGTTGTAAGAAATAAGGCTATTTTGGTTTGTAAAGGATATTCTCAAATGGAAGGAATTGATTATGGTGGGACATTTGCACCTATAGCTAGAATTGAAGCTACTAGACTATTTCTTGCCTATGCAGCTTATAAGAACTATAAGGTCTATCAAATTTATGTTAAATGTGCATTCTTGAATGGTGAACTTGAGGAAGAGGTATACATTGAGAAGCTTGATCGATTTTCACTGACAGATGATAAAGATATGGTTTGCAAGTTAAGGAAAGCTTTATATGGACTGAAACAAGCTCCTAGAGCTTGGTATGCAAGGTTGGATAAATATATTTTGAAGCTTGATTTCACTAAAGGTAGTGCTGACAATAATTTATATTACAATATTGCTAATGATGATATTTTGATTATTGAAGTATTTGTTGATGATATCATTTTTGGAGGTGAAGATAAATTGTGCATAGAATTATCAAATAATATGAAGAATTAATTTGAAATGTCCATGATTGGTGAGATGAGATTTTTCTTAGGTTCACAAATTACTCAAACTGACAAAGGGATCTTTATCTATCAAACTAAGTATCTAAGGGAATTGTTGAAGAAGTTTGGCATGGATAATTACAAATTGGTAAGTACTCCTATGGTGACAAGTGAGAAATAATCTTTCAAAGACACATTTGCACCAGTAAATTCAACAAGGTACAAGTCTATGATTGGCGGCTTGTTATATCTAACTCAGACTAGACTAGATATTATGAATGCAATAAGTATTGTTTCAAGATATCAAAGTAATCCTAAATAAAATCATGAATATGCAGTAAAGAGGATATTTCAGTATTTGCAAGGAACAATAGAATATCGCTTATGGTATTCTAGAGATGATAACTTTACTTTATGTGTGTGTACAGATTTAGATTGAGTAGGAGATATTGATGATAGGAAGAGCACTTCTGGTGGAGCTTTCTTTCTTGGAAAGAAATTGGTTTCATGGATAAGCAAAAAATAGTCATGTATTTCTTTATCTACTGCAAAAGCTGAATATGTTGCAGCAGCAACTAATTGCACTTAAGTCTTATGGATGAAGCAAATGTTGAAGGATATCAAGGTAAATTATAGTGAATCGGTAGTTATCTATTGTGATAACTCTACAACTATTGACATGTCTAATAATCTGGTATTTCACTCTAAGACTAAGCACATATCAATAAAATATAACTTTCTGAAGGACAAGGTGGAAGAAAATGAAGTCAAATTGGTTTATGTGAACACTAAAGAACATATTATAGATATATTCACTAAACCATTGTCTAAGGAATCATTTTATTATTTGAGAGACAAGTTAGGGGTATCTACCCCTCCGACAGAAACTCAATTGATGGATCAGACCATCAGTCCGGTATACATCATCAACTTTATCCTTTGCTTCAGGTTGATGTAGTGGTGCTACTACTCAAGGGGAGTAGTCAGCTTTGAGATTCATACAATTTTGATATCTATGTCATATCTGTGGCATTGATGTCAAAGGGGGAGAGTTATATGTGAAAAATCCCAACAACATTTTTTAGTTTTTCATTGTTATATCTTCTATGAGAAATGTTTGGCATTTCTTGGCACTTAGATGTTTTCTTTTTCACATCTAGTGTTGCCATCAATGCCAAAGGTGAATATTGTTGGTAATATGGATGAATTCATTATGTGTTGCATTGATGTTTTGTCATTGATGTCAACACTAGCTATTTTGGTTGGTTACCAGCAAACAAGTTTTTGTTACTGGTAGAAGATCTTGTATTACTGGTAAGGGTTTCATGTTTTACCGACAGAGCTTTCACTAAGAATCTTTGACAAGATGTGCAAGTGGTGTTGTTGTGGCTTCAAGATGGAATTGAGGATGCAGAAGGTGATCCTTGATTGTGTCTCGACTAATTGGAGACATCGCTTAGCATGGTGGACCCAGATTTAGGTCTAGTACCTATCTAGGTTATGGATCGGTATCATGTTAACATGTTCTCTACACGTTACTGGGATGTTTTATGGATTGGTTATTATTGTTTTGGTCTAAAGCTGACATGGCATATCATTGTAATATGGATTTATGTAATGATCTTCTTGTAATATCTTTTAGGTGGTCAACCTAATCGGTCTAGGCCTTAGGATTTGTATAAATTGATGTAAGATCTCATTATAGATCGTGTGTCGTGGTCATGGAATTCATATGCAAAGGAGATTTGGTCGATCATAGGTGATCGAATTGGGTTTACGTAAGCGGTCAAAGGCCTCTAGTATTGAGCTTAACCAAGACTGTAATCAGGCATGGTAGATGGTATCTCTGGCAGTTCATTCTTCTAGATTGTTGTCCAATTATTTTGAGGTGGTTATAACCTCTTTGTAGTCAGTGAGACTCCTTTGTAATGAGCAGTATGCTCTAGCCAGTGTGCCTTCGTGCATGTGCAGGCCCCTTATTGTATCACATACTTTCTGCAGAAGTATCATCTGACTATGGGTAGGCTTCCTACTGTGGTTTTTCCCTTTATTGGGTTTTCCACGTACACATAATTGTGTTATGTGGTATGGTTGGATTGTGTTAATTCTTTGTTTCATTCTTAAGTTTTATTGCTTACCGATATATGTTTCTGCTATCCTAGTATTCAATGTTTATGTGCTCCAGTTAAAGGTTGTAAAATGGTTTGATTAATATAATCTATTGACAACCGATTCACCCCCCCCGCTCTTAGTTGTCGACCCGTTATCCTAACAATCTTTTGATATGCTTCCAACATCACCAATTCTCTTTTTGCCAGATTTTCCTATGATCTCATCAAACATTCCTAATCTTTCTTCACTCAAATATTTAGGAAATTTAATAATTATCTTTGTAATACCTATGCATTCATCTTCAGAGGCCTCATAAGGAAGATTTGACACCCATGAAGTCCTCAGTATTGTTTCCTCCATAAGGAAATTTTCCTCATTCTACTTGAAAGAAATATGATTTTTATAAAACAGTTGTCCTTGTCGACAATAATTTACCTCATGTGGCTATGTGGGTTCAAACAAATCATTCATATGTGCCTTAGATTCAAAGAAACAACACTTCAAAGTTTGACAACTTTTGAACTTAGGGCACTCAAAAAAAATAGGACCATTCCTATTATAAACCTACCTACCTAGACATGTTTTTACTAATGGTTCATGGCCACAATGAACAGAAAAAATTTCACCCTATCTTGTAGCTTTTCATTATGCACAATTGACAATATTTGTATCAATCAAAAAATTTCTACCATATAAGTTATTATAGAGGGGCCTCAATGAATTATGGGTTCAAATGGATCGTTCATATATGCTCCAGATGTTAGGTCCCAGAGGCAACTGAGAGGGGGGTGAATCAGTTGTCCAATAAATACAAATTAAAACTAACTTAACCAAACTTAATGCTTAATGCCGATAAACCAAACTTTAATGATGGTAGATAGTTTAACAGTTAATTGTAGTACCGGTAAAGTTTAATGCATGAAACAGAAAGACAAATAACATACACAACACATAACACAATTATTTGTACGTGGAAACCCTATAAGGGGAAAAAACACAGTGGGAAACCTTACCCACAATCAAATGATACTACTGCAGATAGTATGTGTGTACAATATGGAGTCTGCACATCCAGAAAGGCCAACTGCCTAGAATTCACTGCTCAATCAAAAAATGGGAGTCACACTGACTATAGTTGGATGGTTAAATCCAATGATAATGTACTGCAAAAAATAGCATCTTCATATGTTGGATTCAGTATTGGTTAAGCTCTAATTTGCCTTCTTCAAACCTTCCTTCAATCCTGAATGATGTTTGCATGTATAGCTTTGCTTATATTCACATATACCTTATTACAATCCTTTACACACTTCCACACAATCTCATAAATCAGATCTTACATTTATACCATAACCTAAGACCAAATGTAGGTCAGATTACTAAAAGATATTACAATAAAATCAATTACAAATGAATCAATATGCAATGCATGATGTCAGCTCAATACATTTACAATAATAATAAATCATCTTCATAACGTGTTGTGTTGATCTAGAATAGATAAGCTTGCCCATGCATATCCTTGACATATTTGCCAGTAATAGCAAATATGCAAACCCGATTCGACCAATGAATAAATCACCAAAACAAAGTGTCCAAATGATGTCTTTGACATAACCAAGTAATCTCCAAATCATTCCAAGTGTCAGTGAACAATATAACATGCTAGTGAACCAGATATCATTGACTGTGCATAAGTCACTAATCATGCCGATGAACATAACCAAAGATCTCCAAGTGCTGATAAGTGTTGACAAGTGTTTGACAAGTGTTGACATCAATGAAAAAACCATATCAACATATCCAAAATACCAACAATCTCCCCCTTTGGCATTGATGGCAACACAAGATGGAAAAACCATCTAAGTGCCAAAGCAGAAATGCCAAAAACCAAAAACCAACAATCTCCCAAAGAGATCATTAACCAGAAATCAAAATACATAATATATCTCCCCCAAGGAATAATCTCTCCCAAAAGATAGTGTTTTTCCATAGATATCTCTACCCCTTTGACATCAAATGCCAAAGCAATACAAAACCAAATTCAATCAGTTCAAAGAACTTATCACAAAATACCAAATTCTTAATTTATCCAACTACTCCCCCTGAGAAGTAGCTCTCCTCATCAAAGCCGGAAAAATATTTCTCTGTTAATTCTGTTGGTTTGATGCCATGCTCCAACTGTCTAAGTTTCTACCAGTGAGGGTATAACTCCAAGCTACTCTCTTAGATATTCAAAAGTTTTCTTAGGCAAAGGTTTAGTAAAGATATCTACAATCTGCTCTTTAGTATTCACATAAACCAATTTCACTTCTTTTGCTTCAACATTCTCTTTTAGAAAATTGAATTTAATAGAAATATGTTTAGTTTTAGAGTGAAATACCAGATTCTTTGATATATCAATTTCTGCCATATTATCATAGTAAATGATTATAGGTTCTTTGCATTTTACCTTTATGTCCTTCAACATTTTCTTAATCCATAATACCTATGTACAGTTAGTTGCTGCTGCAACATATTCTAATTCTGCTGCTGATAAAGATGTACAACTCTATTTCTTTCTCAACTAAGAGATTAATCTACTACCAAGAAAAAATGCTCTGTCTGTGGTGTTTTTTCTGTCATCTACATCTCCTGCCTAGTTTGCATCTATGTATGCACATAAATCAAAGTTTTCATCTCTAGGATACCATAAACCAAGATTTGTAGTTCCTTGTAGATACCGGAAAATCCTTTTCACTGTTGATTCATGATTTTCCTTAGGATTACTCTGAAATCTTGAAACAATACATACTGCATTCATAATATTAGGTCTTGTTTGTGTCAAATACAATAAACCTCCTATCATAGACTTGTATCTAGTCAGATTAACAGGTGTTGATTCATCCTTCAAAGATAGATTATCAGTTGTAGTCATAGGTGTGCTTACCGATTTAGAGTTTTCCATGCCAAATTTCTTTAGTAATTCCTTCAAGTACTTTCATTGATTTATGAATATACCTTTATCAGTCTATGAGATCTGCAATCCAAAAAAGAATTTTATCTACCCAATCATAGACATTTCAAATTCTTCCTGCATCTTATTAGAAAAGTCTTTACACAATCCATCTTCTCCTCCAAAGATTATATCATCAACAAAAACTTCAATAACCAAGATGTCATCATTAGTTACTTTGCAATTTAGATTGTTGTCAGCATTACCTTTAGTGAAACCAATCTTCAAAAGATATTTGTCCAATCTAGCATACCAAGCTCTAAGAGCTTGCTTTAATCCATATAAAGCTTTCCTTAACTTGCAAACCATATCTTTGTCATCTATCAAAGAGAATCCATCAGGTTGTTCAATATAAATCTCCTCTTCTTGATCAATTTGTTCCAATTCATCTTCCATAGCCTTATTCCAATATTTATCTTCACATGCCTCATTAATAGATGCTAGTTCAATTTCAGAAATAAGACACACCTCTTAATTTTCTAGTCTTCCTCTAGTCATAACTCCTTGATATTTATTCCCAAATATTTGATTTTCAGAGTGATTCAATCTTACATACCAGGGTGTTTTTACTTGTTGCTTCTCTTCAATCATTGTCGAATTCTCAGATGATGTTGGTGTGATTGGATCAACATTCTGTACCAGTGTGCTCATAGTAGGTTCATTTATGATTATCTCAACTGCCGGTTCAGAGTCTATAGACCTTCTAAACTATTCATCAATCTTCACATTTTCACTTTCAATGATTTTCTGCAATCTCTTATTAAAACATCTATATGCCTTTGCTCTTATACTAATTTTCACAATGCAATCAAAATTTACATGACACAGTCTTTTATGCCATAGCCAACTTTCATCAATATGTGCAATCAAGCATGTCTTCTCATTGTTATTCAAATGAAAGATATTACCTCTAGTCTGATTACTGGTTGCAATTTCTAAACCAATTTTGTTCATGATTTTGCATTTACCATTCTTGAATTGTAACTAAAATCCCTTTTCAACTAATTTACCAACACTCAAAAGATTATGCTTCAAACCTTCAACAAAGTAAACATTATCAGTATTATGCTTACCAACAAAAGATATAGTGCCTTTTCCTCTGATCAAACAAGCTTTGTCATGTCCAAATCTTACTAGACCTCCATTGTATTCCTGAAATGTTAAGAATTTACTCTTATCACCAGTCATATGATGTGAACATCCAGAATCAATAATCCATTCATCTTTATCTTCAATTTTAGCTACCAAGGCCTGCTCTACCGGTTGAATAGTAGGTGCCAGTTGATCTTATGTTATAGCAACACAAGTCCATCCATTGTCTGTCGGTTCCTCATCAGAATCATCAGTAACTCCTTCATCAGCATAGTGACATGATTTGTCTCTATTCTTCTTAGATTTGTACCTTTGATATTCAAGGTTAGGCTTGTATGTTCATTTAGCTTCTTCTTTCAATCTTGCATGTCTATCAGGACACCTAGAAGCCATATGACCAATCTTATTATAGTTAAAACATTTAAATGGTGCTTTACCTTCATACTTACTTCCAACTGGACCTTTAGGCATTTTCGTTGCAAATAGTGCTTCAAGCTCTTCCAGTTATTCATTCTCTTTTCTAATTTCTTCAAGTTCTCTTGCATAGCTTTGAAAACTAGATCTGTCTTAATAGTAGCAATAGGACCAAATTCCTCAAGTTCAAAAGCTGAAAGTTTTCCAACCAAAGTGTCTCTAGATACTAATGCATTAGGCATTGTTCTTACTTCATTCATAGCAGTTACTTTCATTTTATATGTAGGTGGAAAAGATCTTAAAACTTTAGAAACAATTTCATCTTCACTTAAGGTTCCTACACAACATTGTATACCGAAAACAATTTCAATGACTCTTTCCATAAAAGAAAAAAAAATTTCATCTTCTTCCATTTTCAGATTTTCATACTTGACCCAGAAGCATTCTCATTTTGCAATTTTGACTGTGGTATCACCTTCATTCAATGTTTCCAATTTATCCCAAATAGCTTTAGCAATATATCTATTTGATAATCCCATGATTTTTTGATCTGATAATGCACTCAAAAGTGCTTCTCTTGCTTTGCAATCATTTTCTTCATCTTTAGCCAAGGTTGGTGGATTAGGTTGACCTTGAGTAGGAACAGTATAACCATTCTTTGTAACATCCCATATGTCCTTTCCAATGCAATTCAGATGTGTCTCCATCCTGATCTTCCATATGCCATAGTTGGTTCCATCAAGCTTTAGACTATCCTTCTTGAAATAGTTAGTAGACATTGGATCTCCTCAAGCTGTTAAACTTCTACAAAAAGAGGACTAGGCTCTGATACCAATTGTTAGGTCCTAGAGGCAACTGAGAGGGGGGGGGGTGTGAATCAGTTGTCCAATAAATACAAATCAAAACTAACTTAACCAAACTTAATGCTTAATACTGGTAAACCAAACTTTAATGTCTGTAGATAGTTTAATAGTTAATTGTAGTATCCGTAAAGTTTAATGCATGAAACAGAAAGACAAATAACATACACAATGCATAACATAATTATATGTATGTGGAAACCCTGTAAGGGGAAAAACCATGCTGGGAAACCTTACCCACAATCAAATGATACTACTATAAATAGTATGTGTGTACAATATGGAGTCTGCACATGCAGAAAGGCCAACTGCCTAGAGCTCACTGCACAATCACAAAATGGGAGTTTTACTGACTACAATTGGATGGTTAAATCCAATGATAATGTAATGCACAAAATAACATCTTCATATGCTAGATTCAATATCGGTTAGGCTTTGATTTTCCTTCTTCAAACCTTCCTTCAATATTGAATGATGTTTGCATGTATAGCTTTGCTTATATTCGCATATACCTTATTACAATCCTTTTCGCACTTCCACACAATCTCATAAATGAGATCTTACATTTATACCATAACCTAAGACCAAATGTAGGTCAATTTACTAAAAGATATTATAATAAAATCAATTACAAATGAATCAATATGTGATGCATGATGTTGGCTCAATGCATTTACAATAATAATAAATCATCTTCATAACGTGTCGTGCTGATCTAGAATAGATAAGCTTGTCAGTGCATATCTTGGACCTATTTGCCGGTAACAACAAATATGCAAACCCGATTTGACCAATGAACAAAACACCAAAACAAAGTGTCCAAACGATGTCTTCGACATAACCAAGTAATCTCCAAGTCATTCTAAGTGTCAGTGAACAATATAACCTGTCGGTGAACCAGATACCATTGACTATGCATAAGTCACTAATCATGTCGGTGAACATAACCAAAGATCTCCAAGTGTTGATAAGTGTTGACAAGTGTTTGACAAGTGTTCACATTAATGACAAAACCATATCAACATATCCAAAATACCAACACCAGATTCCAATAAATAGTTCGTCAAAGTTTGCCAATTGTTTGAAATTTGGGTACTTGAGAGATGGTCCTAAACGTTCGACCAAATTGGAAAGAAAAATAGTACCATGGCTAGAAAAAACCTACCTACCCAGACATTTTTGCATTGAATGTTCATGGCCACGATGAACAGAACAAAATTTATACTATCTTGCAACTTTTTATTGCATGTAAGTGAGCATCAATTAAAAAACTACTTACCTAAGAAAGTAGGTTTGAGTCTTTGAAATATCATATAGGTTATTGCAGAGGGGCCTCACGTGATCCTATGGGTTCAAATGGATTATCCATATGTGCCCTAGATTCCGAGAAATAGCTCATGAAAGTTTGACAAATTTTTGAACTTAGGGCATTCAAGAGATGGTGTCGCTATGGTGTGGCCCTAAATATTTGAGAAACTTTGGAAGAGAAATAGAACCATTCCTAGCATAAAGCTTCCTACTCAGACATATTGTCATTGATGGTTGGTGCCTATGACGAATAGAATAAAATTTACCCTATCTTGTAACTTTGGTAATTTTTTACTACCTTTTGACAAATTTTGCAACTTATTTACCACCTTTTGTAACTTTTGTAGCTATTGCAATTTTTTGACACTTTTTTGCTACTTTTACAAATTTTACAAATTTTGCATCTTTTTGACAAATCTACCAAATCTAACGGCTTCATAATGAATCTAGGAAATCCCTGTTGAAATTATGTCATTCATAATGAACTTAAGTCATTCATAATCAATCTAAGTTAGTCCTAATTAATCAATATGAAAGTGAGGATGAATGGAGAGGCAAAGACTAGCAAGTCTATATTAAGCCTTCATGTAATCGTAGTTGCACTCTCTCTCTCTCTCTCTTTCTCTCTTAGGTGTCTTATTGCTTCTACAAATTTGACCATGATCATAGACTTAGTACGTAATTTGTTTAGTCATAATTAACTATATACATATTACATTGACATAAATTCGATTACTTGTGCATTGAGGCATGTTAGGGAATCATGATTATAATTTATGGTATCTAGCTTGTCTCACTCGCAATCTTTTTATCTTAGGATTTTTTTGTGTATCAACAATATATTTAATTATATATATTTTATATTGATCTTTTAATTACAAATACTATGGATTATTTTTGGACTACTATTGATATTAAAGAAAATTTAAATATATGTCTAAATTTAAATTTTTGTGTTACATTATCGTGAAAAGGCCTAATGTTGTTCTCATTTCAACTTATACAAATATTTGCATTCTTCTATTGACTAACTATATTTCCATTAGATAGGTGCTAACCTTGCTATATTGATAATCATTTTTTAATTAAAACAATCTACATCTATTGAAAATATGATTTCTTGTTGTTATTGATGTCAAACTTGTTGATCTATTGTCTAGCTTGTTGTTGTGGATGCATAAATTGGTAGCATTCCTTGGTTTGGATGTGGTCTAATATAATGTAGCTATAGTGGATTAGTTTTTTGATCATATGAATGTGTGTAGCATATTTGTGAATGCATCGTAATGTTTATAAAGATGTATCCGAAGCTTTGGTGATGATCTTTGTGGTCTGTGGTTGATAAATTCTCTTATGGGTGATTGTTCTAGTGATAGCGTATAGGAATGTGTTGAATTCCTTTGTCTACTAGTATTTAGTGATGTGGACCAATTATTTAGTGTTGTGAATATTTATTGATGCTATCTTGGGCATCCACAAGTACTCTTGGTGGTCAGCATTACAGTTTGAGAAAGTTGTGTAAGTGTGCATTAACACTATTATCTTTTACAGTTGACCCATGATATTTTGGTATATGCAGTTACGTGTGATTGCATAGGAATTAATTTTGAATGGTATAAAAGGTGTTATGTTATGGTGTGATGTCTCACACATTTTATTTTTTCTTTGAAATTTCCTTGGAGATTATTTTTGGGCTGACTATTATTTCTTTACACAATACATCTAATTAGGCCAACCTAATTGAAGTTATTGTAACTGTAGATGGTATATAAAGGATGGGATCATTTTGTAGATGTATCTATGAATTGTATGTGTTGTGTGAAGTGTTTGTGAAGCAATGTAAATTTTCATAAGTACATCCAAGTAGTACTAAAGTTAGTATCAAATTTGTTTTAACAATGATCTATAATCAATGAGTATGTGCAGGATCATGGATTGCCAAAATAGGCCCTTAAGTGACAATGAAATTTCAGAAAATTAGAGTTATGCAACTTGACATGAAAATTTGAATAAGTTGTGAACATTATTTTTAAAATATGTAAGAAGAGAATATATACAAAATTGAATTTAGTTTCTAAGCTACTAGTTGTTTTTTGGAAAAAAAAAATCCTATTTGATGAAAATTTCAAATTTCAATGTAGTGGTACTAATATTTCAAGAAAAAAATAAGAAGTAGACGTATGTATGACCACCCTAATCACAATCAAATCATAATTATTTTTTATAATATTTATAATATAAGTATTAGACTCATGTTTGGATGTGACACATATTTTGTTTTAATTTTTTATAAAGTAAAAAATTATTTATGAATTTTTTACTATAGCTTTTCAAAAATTTAGAAACTCCTATGTCTGACCACCTTAACTTGGTCAAAACCTTATGAAATTTAATTTTTTTAAATTTTTCCCTATAGTAGACAAAGCATAGGATGTGATGCATGTTTTGGATTAAAAAATGTTATACCATTTGAAAGTTATGAGTGTTTTTCAATAAGTATATCAATCAGGCCTATTGTCAGAATTCAATTAGAAAATAAATAATAATTATTTATTAAAGTCAAAATAAGACAAGCCTTATATTGTTGGAAATCTGGGAACATCCTTAAAAAACCCTTTTCATTTTATAAATTTTGGCTACAAAAAAAGTCGTCAACCACTAGTGTAAAGTCTGGAAAATCAAGGAATACTAAAAAACACATTTTTTCAGTTGACTTTCTAGACTTGTCACTTCCAAGCCAAATACCAAAGCATTCCCGAGCCGAGATTTGAAATTTGAAAATTTGACTACAAAAATCGGATATCCGATTTTAATCAGTAAATTCTCTAACTAGATTTGCCCATAATTAATCTAATGTTTATTAATATATTAATATACTAATTTATAAATAAATTAGTATATGATATTAGGGAGAGGGAGAGGGAGAGGGTGGAGAGAGAGAGAGAGAGAGAGAGAGAGAGAGAGAGAGAGAGAGAGAGAGAGAGAGAGAGAGAGAGAATAGGGGAGAGGGATAGAGAGAGAATAGGAGAGAGAGGGAGAGAGAGAGAGAGAGATGGAGAGAGAGGGAGGGAGAGAGAGAGAGAGGGGGGGGGAAGGGAGAGAGATAGAGAGAGATTAGGGGAGATAGAGATAGATGGAGAGGGATAGAGAGAGATTAGGGGAGAGAGAGAGATTAGGGGAGAGAGAGAGATTAGGGGAGAGAGAGAGAGATTAGGGGAGAGGGGGAGAGAGAGATTAAGACACCATAGGACCCAAAGCGACCCAATATGGTGTCATAGCAGGTCGTATGGTGTCCTAAGGGGTCATAAGGGTTCATGGGACAACATATGACCCCTAAGGACAACATACAACCCCTTATGACACCATATGGTTTCATTAGGGGTCATATGGTGTCCATAGGCATCATATGGTGTCCTAGGACACCATATGACCCCTTAAGACACCAAATTGTGTCGTTATGGGTCATATGTTGTCCTAAGGGGTCATAAGACAACATAATATGGTATCATTAGGGGTCATATGGTGTCCTAAGGGGTCATATGATGTCTTAAAGGGGTCATATGACACAATATGACCCATATGATCCCTTAGGACACCATATTTGGTCATTATGGGTCATATTGTGTCATATGACCCCTTTAAGATATCATATGACCCCTTAGGACACCATATGACCCCTAATGACACCATATTGGGTTGTTTTGGGTCATATTGTGTCCTAAGGGGTCATATTGTGTCTTACGACCCCTTAGGACAACATATGACCCATAACGACACAATTTGGTGTCTTAAGGGGTCATATGACTTGTCCTAGGACACCATATGATGCCTATGGACACCATATGACCCCTAACAACACCATATGACCCCTACGAACACAAATATGGCATGTTAAGGGGTCATATGGTGTCATAAGGGGTCGTAGGACACCATATGACCCCTAATCTCTCTCTCTCCCTCTCCCCCACTCTCTCTCTCTCTCCCTTCCTCTCTCCTAATCTCTCTCTCTCTCTCTCCCTCTCCCTCTCCTTCTCTCTCTCTCTCTAAAATATGACTAATAAAATCCAATATCCGATATCAGATTTCTACCATTGCCATTAATGTGGCAATTCTGTAAATAAAATGTAGCAACAGGAAAAATTTTGGGGACCACAAATTTATACATTAAAATCGGATATCCGATTTTTGTACAAAAAAAAAGAAAAAAATCCTTGTGGGCCATTTTGTGGAATCCAACGGTCCACAGTCTGCATATTCTATTTTTTGTCGACGATCATGGGTTTTCAGATAGGTTGAGACAAAATTTGTGCTTTCAGGAGATTCTTAAAGTTAAAACTTACATTGTCAATCACATAGGAGCATATGTGTGGAGGGAAATGGGGAGTAGTAGTCGTCGGAAGTCTAAACGCAAAAGAAAACTTTCAAATGACCAAATTGAAGTGTATAGAGAAAGAGATAGAGAATGTCATAGGAGGAGAAGACAAGGTATGTTAAATATTGCTAATGTTACTTCAAGTGAAGAGGAATTGAATTTGAAAATGTGCCACAAGTTATTGAAAATGAAAATGTAGATTTTGAAAGTGAAAATATTGAAAATTTTGAAAATGTTGAAAGTGATAATGAAAATGCTCAACATGTGGAAAATTTTGACATAGGAGGTGAAAATGTGGAAAAATTTAACATTGAAGGTGGAATTGCTCAGCCAAGTGAACCATATGTAACACCTAATTACTTTAGAAATGAAGACCCTCTCATGGGTGAAAGACAAATTCCAAATCCAAGACCATCAAGAACCCCATTCCAAAATGGTTATTTGAAATCTATGAGAACATTATTGCGAATCTTGAAGGCAAGAGGTCAACAAGAACCGTTCGGTTGTGGGCTACACAACTTTTCAACTAAAATTTTAGCAATAAGACATTGACCGAGCAATGCCAACTCTTTGTTTAATTGCTAAAGATGATAAAGATGAGACCATTGCTAAACGAATTGAAGATTCGTATGAACAAGAAGATGGAGAGAAATTCTATTATTGCAAAAAAACTATTTGACGCTCTCAATTCTATTGGAAAGAATACCAAAGAAAGAGATAAGAGAGCCACTCAAAGAGTGATTACAACCTCCTTAGTAAGCCATCAATTGAGGAAGGCTCATCAAATGAGACAAACTTGTGTTGATTTTAACATAAACAATAAAACATTGGATAGAGCACTTGCACGAAGACAAAGACTTGACGATCCACTTCAACAAGATACATGGGCATTTGGTGGGAGGCTTCCACGTGTTGATAGAAAGTTGACTGACAATGTGCAGGAGGAGATTCAACAATTTTGGCACTCTAATTCTAGAGTGTCACTAAATGTAAAGAAAGTTTTGAAATTAAGAATCGACAACCAAGACCGCACACCGCATCCCAAACATTTCTTGGAATCAAGCCAAAAAATGTTGTACAAATTTTTTCTTGAATTACATCCAACTTTGCAAATATCACAAAGGGTCTTTGAATCTTTGAAACCATTTTATTGTGTTCCTCTTAAGATTCACAATACTTGTTGTTGCAAGTACCATGTGGATTTTTCAATGTACCATGAACTTTTATGTCATATTCATTATACGATGCATACTAATGAGATGTTGTGGGAGTGTGATGCAATGCTATTTCCGAGATCATCAAGAGACTTGCAAGATCTATTTTTATGCCCTAGAGATGATGGTTGCTATTTCTATAGAAATGATTGTTTGAATGAGAAGTGCTCAGAATGTGGTGGGCTGTAAAAGTTTGTTTCATGTTTTCATGAGGGCAGTGAACACAAGTTTGGAAAGAATTATGTTGAGAAAAAAAGATACGAGACAGTGAAATATACTTGGAAGAGTGGAGGTGAAGGTTCTAGATGCGAATTAGTCTCAAGAGAAGTGAGTATTGCTGATTTTATTTTGGATTTTAAGGAAAATCTTTTCTACAAGTATGCAAGGCACACCCATAGGTATCAGTGGTTGGATCAACAGTTCAGGATATGTAAGAACTCTTTCCTAATTGGCACTATTGTATCGGTGGTTGATTTTGTAGAGAACTATACATTGCAACCACAAAATGAGGTACAATATCAGTACTACAATTCAGTCCAGATTGCTATTTTTGTTCACATTACATATAGACATGCTCCTGATAGTACAAAAGAGGAAAGGAAGATAATCAGGGAGTATCATTTTTATATGAGTGATGATAGATCACACTCCTCTGAGTATGTGAAAAATTCATTTGAGAATTTTTTTGAGTTATTGCATGAGAAAGATATTGCAATTGACCAACATATAATATGGTTAGATAACTATACAGGTTAATTCAAGAATGCTCGTATGTTTTATTGGTTGATTAGAATGCATGTAGAGAGGCTTATACCTCATATTTGGTGTTTTTTTGAGGCAGGGCATGGGAAGGGAGAGCATGATGGAGTAGGTGCATGTTTGAAGAGAGCTCTAGTTAAGGAGCAATTGAGGATTTTAGGTGTGAATTTCTTTGATGAACGTTCTATTGTTGATTGGTGTAGTTCAACATTGTCACATGGAGGTAATCTTGATTCAGCAGTGAGAAGATTCTTTTGGTTGGTTGAGGAGGGAACAATGGGAGATAGATTGGATTGTCAAACAATTAAAGATTCTTCAAAGATGCATTCATTTCATAGCTCAGATGCAAGTACATGGACCATTTGGACACGAGCATTGGCTTGTTTTTGTCAGAGTTGTGTTCGGTGTGATTGGGATCAGTGCGAGTCAAGTGAGTGGGTTGATATGTGGGTTCCCCACTATCTAACTCCTCTATCTCAAACAATATCCTTGTAAAATGATGACATGGAAAGTTCACTTGAGTGTGCTCATCTATCAGATCTTGTACAGCTAGGACATGTTTTTGCAGTTGTTGCACTGCAAGGGAATGAAGAGAGATCAGAATATTGGTTGGCACGATATGTGCAGGGAAAAAAAAAGCTAACACAACTAGTGATAGATGATGACAGGTTCACATATCCTACAGGTTTAGTTGTTGTTGTGGGAACTTGGTTGTGAACATACATGATTAGAAAGAATGGCATACCTGCATTTGAAGACTATGAGAGACACAAAACCATTATAATGTATTCACACCTTATTATAGATACAAATGTCAAGTTGTTGAAGCATCAAGCAAAACCGAAGACCAAAGAGCTATGGATAGTGACTACTGCTAATCATGAAGCAATACTGGATACTCTTAAGTAAAGAGATGACCCTTCAGGAACACTTGAGTAGTAGGTCTTTAATGGTGCCTTATTTTTTTATCATGCATTTCATTTCAAATAATGATCATTAAACCTTAATGTTCAAGTTTGTTATGTGTATATTAAGGATGTGTTGAAAATGTAGGTCTATTGATGAACATTTTTTTTGGCAACACAATTTTTGCATGCACATAGCAGGTACACTCCATATAATCCAAAGGGACCTATTTTTACAACATGACTTATTATCATGCATTTGATGAGCTTTACAATTTTTGTTATTAGAGAACACTATTTGACAATTTTTGATGATATAATTATCGCAAAACCTTTATGTTCATGCAGGTCATTTTTGATGATATACAATAGTATCACATTATGATTTTTGTGTCAACATAGTGGGTTTTGTTGATATAATTCGAAGGGACGTATTTTGTGGTATATAATCCCACCTTTTCATTTATTATCATGCATTTCAATTGAAGTGATTATCATGAAGCCTTTATGTTCATCCATGCATTTTATGTGTAGACTAATAATTCTTAAAAATACAAGTTCTTGCTAGATCATTCGCCATTGACAAGACCCTCTCTTAGTGATGGTACATATTCCTTTGTGCATTAATGAGATAAAATTTTGTGCATAAACATTGAGTCAAGTGAATGTATTGCTATTTAGAAATGACCATATCTACCATCATCTTCAACCATGCAGAGAAATACAGTGACAAGGGCTTTAATCAACATGTATTTCTTCAAAGTTATACTTGTATACTTTGCAGAGAAACTGGTAAGTTTCATAATTATACAATCTTGTGCATCTTAAAAATGTTTCAAATGATATATTTAAAATTTGCCAAACTAATTTGTATTAAGTGTTATAATTTGTTTCTTGTAGCACATTCATTCTGCATAAAAAGGTTACTTATTTTGGCCTTCATTTATATGCAGGCATTGTTGTATGTAAGCTTTTCTCTTAGGACATGAGGATGTCTGATGCAGATAAAGTGGGATGTTGTATTTGTATATGGATGTGAATTGATATAACATTGTTATGATGATATACAATGTCCATGAGCAAATTGGTTTACTTATATTGATGATAATGTCCATGTATTTGTACATGAGTACATTGGTGTAGTTGTATTGATAATGAAAAAAAAAATCATGTCTGCATATACCCTCATGGATGTCACATGCAAGTGTAATGGTAATTATGTGTATACAATACATGGAAATATTGATGATCATTATGTGTCTATAGTGTAATGCTTGTTTGTATATAATTTTAGCACTTAGGGCGCTCAAGGGACAACGTCGGTAGGGTATGACCCTAAGCATTTGATTGAGTGGGGGGGGAAAATAGGAGCATGCATATGGTAATAATGCCAAACTGGACATGTTGGAGCTGACGGTTCATCATCGTGATGAGTAGAATGAGAAATTGGCCATGCGACAACATTTGATTGAGTGAGACTGATGATTTTTTTGCCAACCGAAAAAATGCTGCCCTAATAAAACTATAGGGCAACTTGAAAACCAAGATATACTTTTGTAGGGACCCCTCTCATGGCCTCATAGGTTCAAATGGATCATTTGTAGGTGCCATGGATTTCGAGTTAGGGCCCATCAAAGTTTGACAATTTTGAGCACTTAGGGCGCTCAAGGGACGATGCCAGTAGGGTATGACCCCGAGCGTTTGATCGAGTGGGAGGGGGGAATAGGAGAATGCATAGGGTAATAATGCCTAACTGGACATGTCAGAGCTGATAGTTCATCATCATGAGGAGCTGAACAAGAAATTGGCCATGCAACAACATTCGATTGAGTGAGACTAATGATTTTTTTGGCAACTGAAAAATTGCTGCCCTAATAAAAGTATAGGGAAACTTGAAAAACCGAGATAGGATTTTGTAGGGACCCCTCTCATAGCCCCATAGTTTCAAGTGGATCATTCGCAGGTTCCACAGATTTTGAGTTAGGGCCCATCAAAGTTTGACAATTTTGAGCACTTAAGGCACTCAAGGGATGATGCCAGTAGGGTACGACCCCAAGCGTTTGACCGAGTGGGGGGGGGGGGAAATAAGAGCATGCATAAGGTAATAATGCCTAACTAGACATGTCGAAGCCAATGGTTCATCATCGTGATGAGCTGAATGAGAAATTGGCCACGCGACAACATTCGATTGAGTGAGACTGACAATTTTTTGGCCAACCAAAAAATTGCATCTCTAATAAAACCGTAGGGCAACCTAAAAAACCGAGATAGGATTTTGTAGGGACCCCTTTCATGGGCCCATAGGTTCAAATGGATCATTTGCAGGTGCCACGGATTCTGAGTTAGGGCCTGTCAAAGTTTTACAATTTTGAGCACTTAGGGTGCTCAATGGATGATGTCGGTAGGGTATGAACCCCGACATTCAATCGAGTGGCAGGGAAAAATAGGAGCATGCATAGGGTAATAATTCCTAACTGGACATGTTGAAGCTAACAGTTTGTCATCACGATGAGCTGAACAAGAAATTGGCCACGCGACAACATTCGATTGAGTGAGACTGACGATTTTTTTGCCAACCAAAAAATTGCTGCCCTAATAAAACAATAGGGCAAATTGAAAAAATGAGATGGGCTTTTGTAGGGACCCCTCTCATAGCCCTATAGGTTCAATCGGATCATTCGCAAGTGCCACAGATTCTGATTTAGGGCTTGTCAAAGTTTGACAATTTTGAGCACTTAGGGTGCTCAAGGGATGACGCCGGTAGGGTATGACCCCAAGCATTCGACTGAGTAGGGGGGAAAATAGGAGCATGCATAGGGTAATAATTCCTAACTAGACATGTCAGAGCCGATGGTTCTTCATCGTGATGAGCTGAATGAGAAATTGGCCATGCAACAACATTCAATTGAGTGAGATTGATGATATTTTTGCCAACCGAAAAATTGCTGCCCTAATAAAACCGTAGGGTAACTTGAAAAACCAAGATAGGATTTTGTAGGGACCCCTCTCATGGCCTCGTAGGTTCAAATGGATCATTCACAGGTGCCACAAATTCTGAGTTAGGTCCCATCAAAGTTTGACAATTTTGAGCACTTAGGGCGCTCAAGGGACGACACTGGTAGGGTATGACCTCGAGCGTTCGACCAAGTGGGGGGGAAAATAGGAGCATGAATAGGGTAATAATGCCTAGCTGGAGATGTCAGAGCCAACAGTTCATCATCACGACAAATTGAATGAGAAATTGGCCATGCGACAACATTCGATTGAGTGAGACTGATGATTTTTTTTCCAACCGAAAAATTGCTGCCCTAATAAAACCATAGGGCAACTTGAAAAACCGAGATAGGATTTTGTAGGGACCCCTCTCTTGGCCCCATAGGTTCAAATGAATATTTTGCAAGTGCCACATATTCTAAGTTAGGGCCCATCAAAGTTTGACAATTTTGAGCAATTAGGGCTCTCAAGGGACGACGTCGGTAGGGTATTACCCTGAGCGTTCGACCAAGTGGGGGGGAAAAATAGGAGCATACATAGGGTAATAATGTCTAACTAGACATGTTGGAGCCAATGGTTCATCATTTCAATGACCTGAACGAGAAATTGGCTGTGCGACAACATTCGATTGAGTGAGACTGATGATTTTTCACCAACCGAAAAATTGTTGCCCTAATAAAACCCCAAGTGTTCGATTGAGGTGGGGGGGCAAAATAGGACCATGCATAGGGTAATAATGAATTGTATCAAGTATTGTTCATTAAATTAATTGTATTGTATTCTTCATTAAATGAATTGTATTGTATTGTTGATTAAATGAATTGTATTGTTCATAAATTGTATTGTTCATTAAATGAATTATATTGTTCATTATACAAACAACACTTACGATGAAATGAAATAACCATTATTAACCATTGTTAATTATTGGAATGAATATTAAAGATTTCCATGATAACACCATGCACAGATGAGCAACAATTTATATGATTGAATATCAACTTTAGTATATATAAAAATGTCAAATGATTACAAATGTATGTCCATACACAAATATGGCATAAATGCCAACTGAAACAAAATGTATGTCTAAATACGTGAATGTATGTCCATATACAAAATATACATGCCAAATAGACATGTAACCATCCCAAAACTATCTATAACATCCTAAGTTATTGATGGATCATCAAAATTGATCCTCTTCACCGCACTGCTCGGCTCCGAAGGATCCTGCACAAGAAAAACAAACCACGATTAATATTAGTTAGATTATGTAATTCACATTCAAAAAGTTAACATAAAAGTGAACTATAATTGAACTATTCATGTTTACCTCATCTCCACATTTTCTCTTCATCTTTGCAAGACTCTTGATGTTTGTCTTCGGTAGAGGAGGTATGTTTTGAATATTTTCATACACAACCTACATATGTTCAGAAACATGACATTGATACAAGTTAGCATATAATTGTCACTGATAATAACAAAGCATATCTACTAATCAAAAAATAAAATAAACACACATCTACTCGAGGCATCTCTTCTTCTTCTTTAGGTATACTAGGTGTAGTCATCAAGGATATGAAGCCAAGAATTCTCTGTATATATACACAACAAGTATATGAAACTATCAATCTATGTCTAGACATGTATAATCACTATAAGTTATTTCAACTATTCATTCAATCATATTTGCATTCAATTACCTTTGCCTTGTCTCCAAATGCACTACTAGATCCTAAATCACACTAACCCGCACTCGTGCTGCTTGTGCCCTACAAGAGTAAAATAAGATATACATGCAAGTTACTACATAATTTAATTCATACCAATATAAATGATGAGCATGTATGTACAATAAAATACAAATGACTAGGTGCAATAATATATGTACCGTCAAGCTATCAAGGCCAAATGAAATGGCCAACAAGGTGCCCTCCTAAATCTATCTCAACTCCTCCTCAGTCATCAACTATTAAATAGACCATGTAAATAAAAATTAGTACTTAATATTATCTAGATTATAAATATTTTATTAAAATATAACATGAACTGTGAAAATACAAATCTTACCACTATGTCATCAATGTATGATGATGGTGCCTACTCACCTCTAGCATGTGAGGACTCCCTAGGGTATCCTCTAGTCTATGTAATAATATCTGGTGCATCATGCATCTCATGCACCTCATAATCTGCACTGTCCACAGGAGGATCAATGGGCTGTCCAACTGTACCCAAGCATACGTGCCCACACATGACACAACTATGGGGCACACATATGTGTGGAGCCAAGGATGACGTGTCAACGCCACTGGATGTACCGCTACCATCAAGAGTAGGCTGAGCTACTGACCCAGCCTAAGAAACCAAAAGGCTACTCAAAGAGTGAACAGTCGATATGGTCCGTGAAGCCGCCTCACAAATGATATCACGATGCTGCACTGCAGGTGGGGAATCAACAAGAGGAGGGGGGACATATGGGCCCTGGACTACTCTGACTGCCCCAGGTCTATTTTGGGGCATACCTAAACCTACACCCTGGAAAGGTTGGATGTCAAAGTAGTTGACATGTTTGCGTAAAACAAACTCAGTATACATTTTTTCTATGAAATAGAAGGGGATATCAAGATTGTTGTTGGGTGTTTTGTCGAAAACCATCCACCAATGATCCCAAAAGTTTCACAATACCATCATTTGTGCACCATTTAATAGAAAGTTTTATTTTTTGGGGATCTACGGGTTGACCAGTGCAGGGATTGACAAACAATGAGGTGATAGTGGCTTTGGATATCTTGAGATCCTTGATATCCTTATACGACAAGCCATCTACATATTTTTCCCTCATAGAATCTTGCCACAAAAGGGTGGCATTGTGCTCCTCAGTCATGGTTTCCATACTCTTTATGATCGACGTGAGAGGATCAAACATTGGGTTTAGATGAGGGCTCCTACGATATACTTCTGCAATCCCCCTCAATTCATTCAAATTTTTTTGCAATCAAATCTTGAATTGAGGGGGGGTTTGGCAAATGAGGGTTTGGTTGTTGTAGTTGTGGTTGGTCAGTGTTTTCATTGTTATCCCCCATTTTTAACCTAATTGAATGTAAACAATTGAATTTAGTTAACAAATTTAAACAATTAGGTATTTGATTTTAAAAAACCTAGTTTTCATGAAAAAACCATATTTTCAATGAAAAATCAAATAAACATTAATTTAAAATACAAAAATTGAATGAAAATAATTGAAAACAATAAAATTCTTACCTTTCAATCTATTTTTTAGTAATTTTTTGCCAAAACACCGGATATCGGATTTTAATAAAATCGTGCAACTCGTGAGTTAAAAATGACTCACGCGCTGTCACTGTTGAAATATATTTGTCTCAGAAAATAGGATATCCAATTTTAAAACCTAAATTATTTTAAAATATATTATATAATATAATAATATATTATATAATATATTATTATATTATATAATACGTATTGTATTATATTATAAAATATAATTATATATTATAATATATAATATAATATTATATTATATATTATATAATACGTATTATATAATATATAATATTATATTATATTATATATTATAATATATATAATATAATATAATAATAAATTATATAATACATATTATATAATATAATAATATATTATATAATATAATAATATATTATATAATATATTATTATATTATAATATAATATAATAATATATTATATAATATATTATAATATTATAAAATATAATTATATATTATATAATATATAATATAATATAATATAATATAATATTATATTATATTATATTATATTTGTGTGGGAGAAAAAGTGACACTAAGCAAACATGCCCTAATCTCACTTTCAACCACACACTTGTGGAATACGAAAGAGCCTAGAGGTATCACACAATTGGCTACTTCTTCTTGTGGAAGAGAGAGCCACGGGCTACCTATTAGGATTTCTATTCCTTTGTTGTAATTGAAAGATGAAATGATGCAAGTTCAATCCCTAACCCCAAAGTGCAAGTATGAACTAATAACAAGATTACAGAATTGAACTTAAATGATGGAAAGCTGTAAACACAAGGATAAGACAAGAATGAAAATGCGTACCCAGAGTTAAAATCTGATTGAAAATGTTTGGGATGGGGGCGCGGGCGCCACTGTCCTGATTCTGCCCCTGAAACTGCTCCGGAAACTGTTGTTTTGCAACCTGGAAAAAGCTGTCAAAAATGCTGAAAATGCTGTCTGTCAGGAGGACCAGGGCGCCCAGCGCCCCTGTCCCAGGGACCAGGGCGCCCAACGCCCCTGTCCTGGTAGGACCAGGGCGCCCCACGCCCCTGTCCTGGTCTTTTACTCTGAAATTTGGTGGGAAGGTCGGTCTCAGTCTGCTTCTCCCGGATCTGCAACCTGCGACGTCGTCCGAGTCCCGAAACCTGCACTTATATCAGAAAAGGTGTTTGGGCGGCTATATAGGGTTTTGCCTTAGTCAAACCCCCACTTCGGTGATTTCCACCTCCACGAATAGCCAAGTTGTATTGTAAAATGTATTGTGTGTGCAGACCTAGTGTGTGTGCAAGGTCCTTAAATGCAAGAAAGCAAACTAGAGCAACCTAGAAAGTAAACCCTAATTGCTTGTAAATGATAATGTAAATGCTCTAAATCAAGATGAAAAGTGATCTAAAGCATGAATAAAGGATATATTGAAGCTCATGAAAAGACATGAAAACAATATGAAATTATACCCAACCCCAAGGGAGGGGCACAAGCCAATCTTCAGTTGGTAATCTCCTATTGTTCTTCAATGTCTTCAAAGCCCTAAATGGATGAATGAAATTGATAAATGCTTGATAGAAGGGTGTTGAATGTTGTTGAAGTCTTCAAAGATCTGCTCTTTCACTACATATGAGGTCCTGAAAACAGAAATCCGATCCCTTCCAATGAAGAAAGAGAGCTCTTATGTATGAAACCCTAGGTCGTAAATTCGTATTTTGGCCGACCTAGAGATTGAATATCCCGCCAATTTCTTAGGGTTAAGCTTTATTTTATGATTGGATCGTGCTCCCAAAATTTCAGGAAAAATGTCCGGGACCATGTGCACCGGGCGCCATGGTCCCGACAACTTTTCACCAAATTTTCAGGGCCGTCAGATATGATGATTTTAGAGAGAATCCCGAAGTTACAGGTGATTTCGAGATGTTTTGACCCCTAAAATCTAGCCCCCAAGTTCAAAATAGGACCTAATTAGGGTTTTTGATTAAATGATGTATTGGAAGAATAAAATGAAAGGGGCACACTTTAATGAAAGGGTCCAACTTTATGATATGGGAGATGATAAAATAGAACCTTAGACCTAATTAATTTGATTAATTAAGTGCTAAAGGGGAAATGCAATGCAAAATGCAAAATGCGCCAAGGCGGGTGCTAAACTAGGTGTGAAATTGTACCACCCTAGCAAGTGCGTACAATTTACGATGCTACATTTAGCCCCCACTTTAGCGGTCATATGAACACTACGTGCATATGCAAGCTAAAGTACAGAAAAGTAAACATTATTTGAAAAAGGATATATCCATAAGTCTGTCGAACGAAGCCCCCAGCGGCATCTGCAGTACACAGTTAGGAACCGCACCCTACAAAACCACATGTTAGATCACAAAATCACCTAATGCTTACTAAGGAAGGTGATGAAAATTCGAGGGTAGCTATATGCCCCCCCCTGTTTCGGCTTGCTAATTTTAGTGAGTTGAAACAGGGTATCATGTTTACCACTTCGAATTGTTAAAGAATATTGATGACAAATGCTCACAAGAAGATTTGATATGAGATCAAAAACTAATGGAGAATCATTTGGTAAGAAAGAGGACTAAATCTCAATTCCAACACAACAAAGAGTGTGAGGATTTGAGAGTTCTCTAACACAAGATGAAGGATGTAAATGGAAACAAAATGCAAAGAGAAGAAAAGAAAGGAAAAAAGCATGAATACACACATTGGTGATCCATGAGAAGAATAGTGAGAGAGAAAACATGGACTTCTCGCCCCTAGATCTTGTCTAGGTGATCCATGGAAAAAGGACATGGAAAACTAGCCCCTAGAGTCTGTCTAGGTGATCCATGTAAGGGAGGAGAGTGAGAAAGTCTAGCCTTATGCCACTAGTTCCACTCCACCTCGTGCATGTGTGTGTAAGGGAGGTTAGAAGCACCTCATAGGAGTCTATGCCCGAGTATGCTACAACCTGTATATGTATAGTACAAAAGCGTGACATCTTGCTCTAAGAGTCTGTGCTCTGGTTTCGAGAATGACCCATTGCTCAAAAAGTGTAATGTTTATGTCATAAGAAAAGTAGAACAAGGATACCTACCTTCATCACAAAAGAAGATACCCCAAAAATGCAACAATGTCATAGATCCAAGCAAGAGAGTTTTGCACTCTTTAAGCAAGGATAAGATAGTTGAAAAGGGATATCTTGTAGTATGTGTAAAGGAGATCCTTAGAGGAGAAGAGATTTTTGTACAAAAGACACCTATCCCCAAGAGGAATTGTCTTAGACAAATATAACATCTTCTAGAATAAGACAAAGAAGAGAATAAGAATGCAATACTTCCTTCTTTTGTGAGGTGAAAGTGATTCTTAATGAAGGATGACGCTCTTTTTAACCCATTTGGGAGAGTGAATTCATTATGGATGTATTTTACCAAGTGCAAAAGAGGTTGTAGTCAAGGACTTACACCTCTTGTAAGAGAGAATCCTTGAACAAACAACAACAAATGCATACAAGGAATAACATCAAGTAATAAAGTTCACACCATCCACAAAATAGGAAAAAGTGGATCCTTAGATAAAATAAGGAAAGATCATTGCCTCAATGAGAAGGACTTACACAATCTTCTAGGGAGAGATTTGGACATAAGCAAAAGAATAGATGTATGAAATCACTCTTGTCCCCATAAGAACAAGAAAATTAGGCTATTATGTTGCTTCAAAAAAAAAAAAAAATATGATTGCACTTGAAATTGTACCATCATGAATGACAATGAGCCCCCAGTAAATGAGCTACCAATGTCACATAATGATGAGCAACATAATAGCCATTAATGTTATTTAAAGACATGATGGATTGAATGAGGTATTTGAATATGACATGCTAAATGCTCAACTATAAGTGAGATCAAAAACATGTATAAAGTGATAAAAATTGAAGAAGAAAAGTCACAAGAAATCTTAGGAGAGGGATGAGTGTAATTTATTAGAGCCTTATCCCTAGAGGAAAGGACTTTATGATGAATAGGAGATAAAGATTCATAAGTGGATTTAGAAATTTGAGGGGAATCATAAAGAGATTTGTTCATCGCCAAGATTTCCTTATGAGGGGAATGAGAGATGATAGAAGTAGAAGATGATTTAGTTGAAGTGAGATCATCATCACTACTAAATACAGCATTCACATTGAGAGATGGTCTTTTAGATGCTTTGGTACGTTTGCAGGGATTATAGCCGAGTCCAAAGGCATAATTGTGAAAATTAGTCTCTAGAGGAACTTTTATCCCTTGTTCATGAGCACCACAACCATTTCCATGATACCCATGCTTAGCAAAAATGTGAAAACCATGACCATAACGATCAGCCATTTCAGGAAGAGAAGGTGGTTTTTCATAACACAAAGAATCAAATTCTTCAAAATTAAAGGTGTGAGGAGAAGAAGTTTGAGAAGCGGCCACAAAATTATTGCTCATAGGTTCAAGTAAGACTGATTGATCTCTAGTTTCTTCCTTCTCTTTAACTTTAAGCACTCTAGGAGGAACCCTATACTCACCTACAAAGGTGGGATTAAAGTCAAGAGATCCCCAATCGTCTTCTACGAGAACCTTCTCAGGATCAAAAGCCTTTTCATGTGTAAACTCAAGTCGAGAAGGATCTTCTTCAGGAGCTTTAGACTCATCCAAAGAATTTTGATTATCATAGGGTAATGATTTGTTCATAGGTATCTTGTTTAAAGAGTCATCATTAGAAGAGGAAGATTTAGAAGAACTCCCTTTGGAAGTAGATGTTTGCAAACAAGCCTGAAGATTAGTATCACCTATCAAGGTATATGTCTTATTGTTATAAATAAATTTAACTTGTCTATGCAATGTAGAGGGGACAGCTTGCATACTGTGAATCCAAGGTCTCCCTAATAACAAATTGTATGTTAGATTTCCCGACATAACATGGATAGGAGTAGGCAAAGTAATAGGTCCTACTGTGATGGGTAAGGTGATAATACCTAATGAAGACTTAGCCACATTATCAAAGCCTCGAATGGGACGAGAGTCAGGCTCAATAAGGGATGTATCCACATTCATCTTATGCAATAGATTAATGCTACATACATTAAGGCCAGAGCCATTATCTACTAGTGTTCGTCTTATAGCAGTGTCATTTATGATAACCACAATCATCAAGGGATCATATTGATGTTGAGTTTCACTAGTAAGCAACTCATCTTGAGTAAACACAATTTGAGCTTTAGGATTCATCACAGAGTTAACCAAAGACACTATATTACTAGATGTATTAGGTGGAGGAACATTCAAATCTTTCAAGGCATCTTGTAACATTCCATGATGAGCGGAAGAAGTTTGGATCAAATCCCAAAGGGATATCTTAGCAGGGGTAGCTTTAAGTTGTTCTATGAGATCATATTCCTTACCAAGAACTTGTGAAATACGTGGAGCTTGTGGAAGAATTGGTTGAGAAGGAGGAAGTGAAGTTGGGATAACTGGAGGAGGATTAGGTTGCCTATTGTTTCTAGTGTTATAGGTATGGGCAACCGCATGATAACTCTCTCTAGTCAGTTGCTTAGCATACTCATAAGGGCTCTTAGAAGAATAACCTCCTTGCACAGTAATAATAGGTTTCTTAGGAGTGAAAAAAGAATCATTAGCATAACCACCTTGAACCACTAAGATAGGCTTATTTAAAGGTTGAGAATTTTTAGAAGGACAAGCACCTTGGACAGTGAAGAGAGGTTTGTTAGGTGTTTCATTCACATGTATCAAATTTATTGAGGATGGTTTAGAGGAATGAACAAAAGTGTTGGAAGAATTGTTGATAGTCTTCTCTTGCACTAAAATCTTATCATGGATTAAATCAATTTTAGGAGAGAGACAAGGGGTAGGCATTGATGTTCTAGTAGGAAGAGTAATAATAGGAAAGGTCATATCATCCTTTATCATCACAGGATCTACATGGGGAATAAACTCTCTAGGAGAAGGATCAACACTACTCTCTAAAGTCTCACTTTTGAGAGAGAGATCTTTGAAAGAGATGTTAACCATCTTGCTTTGAACTAAGGTATCCTTATGAGTAGAACCAAGTTGAGGAGAGGGAGATGCTTTATTTTTAGAGGGATAATAATTGAGATTCAAGGAAGGTGAGAAATTATCAAGGGAGAGAGAATAATCTACACCTTCTTCTAATGGTTCATCCCAAATAGTGAGGTTGTTGAAAGGAATGTTTGAAGTATTGTCAATTTCGGGAGAGGAGATAACATTGTTTATTAATTCCTCATCCTTAGGAGGGAGAGCATCAATAGATGTGTTAAACTCATCCTCTTTCCTCAAAATATGTTCAATATGATCTTTAGGGGAGAGAGAATTAAGGAAAGTGCTTATTATTTCATCTTCTTTCTCTAAGGGATGCTTATGGGTAAGACAAACTTTAGGAGAAGGATAAACATTTATCATTAATTCATCATCTCTAGTGGGAATCTTGTTGGAAAAGGAAATGCCATCACTAGGAAATGTAGGGATAATGTCATTTTCTTGCACAAAAGGATCCTCATGAAGGGAGTGTTTTTTAGGAGGAACATGAACATATTTCTCCAAAGATTCATGCTTAGGAAGGAGATCTTTGAAAGAAGTGTTCATAACCTCTTGTTGCACTAACATGCCCCCATTGGAAGGACCAACTTTAGGAGAAAATAATTCAATGTCCATCAATAACTTTTCACTTAGAGAGGCATCATGTAGGGAAGGTGAAGTAACATTAAGAAAGGTGTTTATGATATCATTCTCTTCCTCTAGGATAGATAAATAGGAAGGGCACATTTTAGGAGAGTTGTCAAGATCACTCTTAAAGTCTTCATCCTTAGAGCATGGGAGAGTCTCAAAGGGATTGGTAGCAACTCTTTTAGGCACTAAAATGTTGTTATAGATGGGGGGAGGTTCTTTAGAAGAAGGAAAAATTGAAACAAAGGAAGCTAACCCATTATCACATCTATGAAATGAATGCATCATGACAACAATTTTCCTCTTTCAAATGATAACACATGCAAAATAGAAGAAAATGTTCAATTTTAACCAATGCAAGCACTTAGAATGTAGATTTAGAAAATGAAATTTATGATTCAAATGAGTTCCTAAATCAGATTTGAAATTATTGATCCCAATTAAGCTATTCACAAGTTCAACTTTGAATTGAAAAAAATTAAGGTTTTAGAAAAAATTTCCTCTAAATTTTTGAATCTTGCAAGAAATTGAAACTTGTAAATACAAATTTGAATTTGAAATAGCATAAACACTCAAATTTGAAAACATAAATCAGAATTAGAGAAGATTGGAGTTCATGTCGGGTTCACCAAAATGTGTGGGGGAAAAAGCGACACTAAGCAAACATGCCTTAATCAACCACACACTTGTGGAATACGAAAGAGCCTAGAGGTATCACACAATTGGCTACTTCTTCTTGTGGAAGAGAGAGCCATGGGCTACCTATTAGGATTTCTATTCCTTTGTTGTAATTGAAAGATGAAATGATGCAAGTTCAATCCCTAACCCCAAAGTGCAAGTATGAACTAATAACAAGATTACAGAATTGAACTTAAATGATGGAAAGCTGTAAACACAAGGATAAGACAAGAATGAAAATGCATACCTGGAGTTAAAATCTGACTGAAAATGTTCGGGACGGGGGCGCGGGCACCACTGTCCTGATTCTGCCCCTGAAACTGCTCCGGAAACTGTTGTTTTGCAACCTGGAAAAAGCTGTCAAAAATGCTGAAAATGCTGTCTGTCAGGAGGACCAGGGCACCCAGCACCCCTGTCCTGGCAGGACCAGGGCGCCCCACGCCCCTGTCCTGGTCTTTTTCTCTGAAATTTTGTGGGAAGGTCGGTCTCAGTCTGCTTCTCCCGGATTTGCAACCTGCGGCATCGTCCGAGTCCCGAAACCTGCACTTATATCTAAAAAGGTGTTTGGGCGGCTATATAGGGTTTTGCCTTAGTCAAACCCCCGCTTCGGTGATTTCCACCTCCACGAATAGCCAAGTTGTATTGTAAAATGTATTGTGTGTGCAGACCTAGTGTGTGTGCAAGGTCCTTAAATGCAAGAAAGCAAACTAGAGCAACCTAGAAAGTAAACCCTAATTGCTTGTAAATGATAATGTAAATGCTCTAAATCAAGATGCAAAGTGATCTAAAGCATGAATAAAGGATATATTGAAGCTCATGAAAAGACATGAAAACAATATGAAATTATACCCAACCCCAAGGGAGGGGCACAAGCCAATCTTCAGTCGGTAATCTCCTATTGTTCTTCAATGTCTTCAAAGCCCTAAATGGATGAATGAAATTGATAAATGCTTGATAGAAGGGTGTTGAATGTTGTTGAAGTCTTCAAAGATCTGCTCTTTCGCTGCATATGAGGTCCTGAAAACAGAAATCCGATCCCTTTCAATGAAGAAAGAGAGCTCTTATGTATGAAACCCTAGGTCATAAATTCATATTTTGGCTGACCTAGAGATTGAATATCCCACCAATTTCTCAGGGTTAAGCTTTATTTTATGATTGGATCGTGCTCCCAAAATTTCGGGAAAAATGTCCGGGACCATGTGCACCGGGCGCCATGGTCCCGACAACTTTTCACCAAATTTTCAGGGCCGTCAGATATGATGATTTTAGAGAGAATCCCGAAGTTACAGGTGATTTCGAGATGTTTTGACCCCAGAAATCTAGCCCCCAAGTTCAAAATAGGACCTAATTAGGGTTTTTGATTAAATGATGTATTGGAAGAATAAAATGAAAGGGGCACACTTTAATGAAAGGGCCCAACTTTATGATATGGGAGATAATAAAATAGAACCTTAGACCTAATTAATTTGATTAATTAAGTGCTAAAGGGGAAATGCAATGCAAAATGCAAAATGCGCCAAGGCGGGTGCTAAACTAGGTGTGAAATTGTACCACCCTAGCAAGTGCGTACAATTTACGACGCTACAATATTATATATTATTACATTATATATATTATATAATTTAATAATATATTATATATTATATAATATGTAATATATAATATATTTTTTAAATTAAAATTACAAATAAAAATTGGATATCCAATTTAATCGGATATCTGATTTTATCGGATATCTGATTTTATCGGATATCCGATTTGCATAGGTAATTACCAAGCCAAGGTGTACTGACACCTAGTCGAAGCAAAAGTCAACATGGATTTTCATGTTTTTAGGCGAGTGAAGAAGGCTATTTTTTTCACATTGCCACTTTTTGGCCCCCGTTGATCCTACACTAACCCCAACAAATCAGTGTATTTGATTATCTACAATTCAATTCTTTTGATGTATCTTTTTCATATGTATTTTTTTTCTCCCTAAAGAAGTGATATTTTGTGTTCAACAATCTTTTGTATCTTTTCATGAGGTTGTACACCTTATTCTTGCAAGTGCATTAGTGAAAGTGAGCTCCTTGTCCTTGAGGGTAACATTGTAATGTATTCTTCATATAGTGAGATAGTTCTCACTATGGTTTTTCCATGTAAAAAATCTTGGTGTTCATGTGTGATCGCTTTTTTTTATTGTTCTTTATTTATACAAATATGGTAAAGATAATTGAGTAGTTAAACTATTGAGCAGTTCCTTGATGAAGGAAGGAAGACTATTGATGATCTTCAAACAAAGATACATGAAAAATTTGAATAATGGATCAAACTTGAAGAAGAAGTGAACATGTTGAAGAAATAGTTGAAAGAAGCAAGATAAAAAATTAAGAAAAGCCTGAAGCTTAAAGGTGGTAGTGAAGTGCTTAATGTGATATTGAGTGCTCAAAAGAAAAATAAAGATAATGGTGGATTTGGTTCTGAAAAATATGAAATCTCTAAGACTCCTAGTAAAGAGGAAAAAGGAAAGGAAAAGGTCAAGGATGAATTGATTAAATCTACAACAAGTGAGAAGAAAGGAAAAATGTGAATATAGAAGAAAAAAGAAAGAAGGATGGTCTAGAGCCGAAGATTGAAGAAGTAGAAAGTAGCAACACTGATGAAGAACCATCAAAAGAACAATTTATGATCTAGACATTACCAAAAAGGCCACAAATTGTAGAAGAAAAATAAGAATGGGACACAATGCTTTTGAGCCAAAGGAAGAGAACTTCGGTCTCTTTGGTAGAGGTCTCAACCAAGAAGAGGGAACAAATGAAGAAGGAACTGGTAAAGAATAATTCTACTATGATTGATCCCAATTATCAACCATTTAACTTAGATAGTTTTATTAATGCTACTTGTGTACATGATTCAGTGGATGAGATTATAGGATTGTATGTTGAGTCCCCTCAAGGTAATAGGGAAAATATTGAAAAAGCTTTAATCAAATATTTGATTACTTATGACAACACTCTTAGTGATATTTTTAATAAGATGGCCAAGGAACTATTGGAAGTTATGATAGCAAAAAGAAAATATGTGTTGATGAAAGAGTCCAATATTAGGACACGTGCATTAGATAATATTTCCAACCCTTTGTCCAAGGAGGATAGAACCAAAATTGTACAAGAATTAAACACAAGAATAAAAACCAAGGAGAGAGTGAATGTCATATGAGAGTTGATTCAGATGACCTCTAGAGGATGATGGGATAGATAGATGATACTATGGAGGTTTCAAAAGATTTGAAGAGGAATTTGTCTTCTCCTTTAGAGAAGAAAAACATACGATCTGGTTTAGGGTAACGTAGTGGTAAGATTGATCTAGAAATGAGAACAAAGGAGTATAAGAGTTTAAATGTTGATCTTTAGACTTATCTAGGTGATCACACGAACATAGAGAAAAATGTAGAGAATATAACTAAATAGATTATAAAAGATGTGCTAAAGAGGAAGGAAAAAAACAATATCCAAAGAATGAGAAGATAAAAGAAAAGGAAAAGGAAGAGACACTAATGTATATGACTCCAAATTCTGACGAATGTTTGTTGACATATCGACAAAATTTTGTCGAATTACCAACGAAATGCCCAAAAGGTTTTTGTCACTTTTTCAATGAACATAAATATGTCAAACCTCTTACGGATTATTGTTAGATAGTGGGACAGACATTGGAGGTGGTTTTTCATCAGTAAATCAATGAAAAGTTCATCCAACTTGCGATAAAAATAATGACCAAAACAATGTGCAATGTCTCTTTAACAACGTCGATATTTTAATGATATTGACCAAACATTTTGTTGACTTTACAATGAAAAATCACCAAATGTTCATCGATATTCTGATAATGTGGACCAAACATTTCATTGACATTATGATGAAATAATCGTTGCTTGTACAAAAACTATGTTGGATGTTTTTGTTTTTTTGTTGGATGGGGCTGGTCAAAATTGCAATGAAACCAATAGATTTTAAAAAAAAAATGATTTGTTCAGATAGAGTAAACTATTCCAACATGTGTATTTTGTAATATGTTATGCAGATACATGTTTTATCATAATCACATACAAGATCGGGATAGGACTAGAAGGCTATCTAGATGATGCAATTTATCTGGATAACAAAAAATAAGAGGAAATTTATCAATAAGAATTGAGTAGGCTCATCAGAATAACTAATGAAGTTGGGATAACACATTATCATCGATCTGGCAGTTGAATTTATACCAATGGAAAACAAATAAAATGATATCAGAATAGTTATTTCGATCATGAATTCCTAACTAAGAAACTGACATCGAGGAAACTGACATTGAGGAAACCTATGGCGATGAAAGAAAATGAAGACAAAGTCCCTATCGTAATAACTAATAAGATCTCACTCATGATTTGGTAGTATAACTTATTTTGAAAGTAAGTGTGTAATATGGCATTGGTTCAGCTATTCTGATAGCAGACTTAACTAGAATCCCTAGGTGCCTCCAAACCACCAAAGATTGGCTCCAAAAGGGAATGGTTTACTGAGCCATTGGCTGGTAAGGGATGAGTGATGGTCATCTTGACATTAACAACTTGAGGATGGATCCTGTGGGAGGGTTGGATGGCTTCATTACTTTCTCTAAAGTCATAAGGAATGTTTATTACAACAACATTGTCAAACTAAACCATCATGCAATTCTAGTTCTTGAATATATTTGTTTGCTTTCTAATTCTGTCATGTTCTTGTATTTCAAATGCACAAGATAGTTTTGTAAGACTTTGCTTTGAAACTCAAATTATATAGTAGAAGTAAAAAATATATATATAAAAACATGTTATATATTTGACTAACAGAATTAAAATCGTGTTGTTCTATATAACTATTAATTGTAAGCCACATGTACAACTAATTTTCTGAGGAGAAAAATGCTATAAATTTTTTTGGTTTAGTAAACTATGAATGGAAGTAAAATATATGTAATTTGGGACACAAAAATTAAATATTTCATGTGACAAAACTGATATTAGAACAGTTTACAAGGAAAATTTATACCATATCATGTGTGTGCAAAAGTGTTTGTCATTGTTGGTGTAGGTCCTGAAGGATGGAAACCCCAAGTTCTTCTATTTCTAGTATGGTTCTCTTACTCTCTTCAATTCGATCAGTAGACTGGTTAAGCCTCTCAGTTGACATCAATAATCTCCCCCTTTGATCTATTGATGCCTGAATCATAATAGATCAACATAGTAATATAATAATTAAAAAAATTAAATGGAATATTTCTCCATATGTACAAATAATTTCTACTTGTATTCCTTAAAATTGAAAAATCATCTACAAGAAAAAAGAAGTAATGTGACAACCTTAATAGTTAATAGTTAATACCCAACAAAAAGCATTACATATCATCCACCTAGTGGAATTGTATAAAATTCACATTTAAAAGAAAAATTGTTGACTTGGCAATTGATAGATGGGTGATATTGATTATCAAAGAAGATGGTACTTATACAACACAAATTACATAGTTCTAAAGATATTTTTGTAGTCCCCCAGAAATATACCTTTTCTAAGAAAGAATCCTATGTTTGAAGACAATGAAAATAGAAAAGTTCAAACAGAGAGAATTCACAACTATCTTATGGTCAAAAAAGAAAGATTTGACAAAAAAAACTTTGGTTAGAAACAATACCATTAATGCATCACTCATTCTAGACTCAAGCAACTCATCTCTTGCACTTTATGAATGAGCTAAGGAAGCCTTCTTCACATCTCTTTTCAAGTTGTTTAG
Source organism: Cryptomeria japonica (assembly GCF_030272615.1). Lineage (NCBI taxonomy): Eukaryota > Viridiplantae > Streptophyta > Pinopsida > Cupressales > Cupressaceae > Cryptomeria > Cryptomeria japonica. The sequence goes on along the minus strand of NC_081407.1, from coordinate 252,732,103 downwards.
GTAAGATTTGTATTCCCTCGGTTTGGTAAGCAGGTTGGCCTTTACACTAGGTTGCAAACTTCTTGCCTCAAGATCCATTTTACAAATCTTCAAAAACCACAAATAGGTCATAATGTGGCACAATATACTATAATATGAAAAAAAAAGTTCCCAAAAGGAACATAAAAAATATGAAAAATAAGCCTTTGTTGTAAACCAAGAAAAAATAAAGTCAATTTAATTGTGTACCAAAGACTCCTATAAAAATAATTAATAAATCTGACCCATACCTCCTATTGTTACAAATCCGACCCATACCCTAGCTAGTCACACAAAGGGGCAAGGCTCTTGACTAAACAAAGCCATGGGGTGAAGAAAAATATCCTTACCTAGACAACAAAATGTTGATTTGATATACTCATCCCGTATTCTGCCAATAGAGCCTCTATTGCAAACATAACACCTATACCAGTTGCAACATCTCTGCCAAGGGATCCACCTAAATCCTACCCAAAGAAAAAGTCTTGTGAAAATCAAGAAATTATATAAATCCTAATTGGTATACTCAGATTGTTGGTGCTTCAAGCTGAGATCATTATACTCACAGATTTTCTCATTACAATTGCAGGTGAGTAACCATAGAATTTTTATTATTCATCTTATAATATCCAAGCCATTGTCTATGTCACATAAACTTTGAGTATATTGATAATACAAACACTTAATACCACCTCATTTAGTTACACAAGAGTAATCAGATAGAATAGATCAGGTTATATTCCATTAAAAAGGGGGGCATAAAACCATGAAAATACTTGTGGATTGGTACCCATATCAGGAGCTAGAACATCTGTTTGGACACCAATCAAGTCATGTATCTTCTAAGTAAAGACATGAGTAAGTCGCTCTAACTCACTAAGGCTTAAATTCCTTGGGGAACAACCAATGCCACCCTTAGCCCCTCCATATGAAATAATCTCTCAATTGGAAATATTGTGCCAACTAGAATCCCCTGCAAAAGCTATCACCCAAGGTAACATATGAGTTGTGTTAAAAAGTAGAATAAGTACAAAGGGTAACATATTGAAGCTAAGAAAACTAATGAAAATTGCATAATCTTAAAAGTGCAGCATAATAAAATATTTAAAAGTGCACTGCCTTATTGAGATTCTCTTTGTTTCGAGAATAGTTTAATATTATCTACTTAATAGGGCCAACCATGTGAAGGTGGAATCTTATTTGGCTCTCCCCTCCCCCCCCCCCCCCTTCTCACCCATACTCACATCACTCTCAATTCCCCATACCCGATCATATAACATTAATCATTCATTCATCCATTAATGACATATAACATCCATTCATTAACATATTCGCATCCATTCATTAACATATAACATTCATTTTTTTAGTTTTTACATATTATCAAAAATATGGTTGTCATAATATGGTTACAATCAATTTTTTTTTTGCTTCTTTTTTGGAGCTAAATAAAGAAGAAGTGGAGTATCATTTTCTAAATCATCTATCCCCCCTTCAATTGTTCTTCCCTCTGCTCGTGATCTTAATGTATGCCTAGTCATGTACTCACGACGTGAAGGCTATTGCAAGGGGGGCTCTGCTGCAATAACAAAGAAATATTAAATTGATATGTTTTATTATTATTGTTATAAGTATTTCATTAATTAAAATAAAATTAGAGTGGTTCTCTTTACCTGATGGGGCCACATCATGTTCTTGATCTTGTCTTATAGCCTCATGCTCAACATGTTGAATACCCTCTAAAACCTCTAGAGTTGAAACACAAAAGGTTACATTAATTAATACACCAATTGCAATTAAATATTTTTAAAAGAGCATTAGAGTGGTCCTCTTTACTTGATGGATCCACATCATGTTCCTGATGTTCCTGATCTTGTCTAGTCTGATCATGCTCTAAAGTTGAAACATGAAAGGTTATATTAATTAATACACCAAATAAAATTAAAGATATTTAATTGTATTAATCCATAATGCATTCTGTATAGCACATGAATGTTGGTAGTGGGCTAGCATCCCTCACGGGGATTCACAACATCATTTAATAGCCTCCTATGGATTCTATAAGTCTAGTGGTTGTATCGGGCATTGGCAGGTTGATCTTTTGGTGCAATGGCAACCCTAGCTTATAACAAGTGGTATCCGAGCTTGGTCACATGTTCTAATCACGTAGGCCATGGTGAGTGACACTGGGAGGGGGATTGTTGGCAATAGGCCAGTGTCCCTCATGGGGATTTGTGACATGGTTTAATAGCGTCCTATGGATTCTTTAAGTCTAGCGGTTGTATCGGGCATTGACACGTCAATCTTTTGGTGCAAGGGAAATCCTAGATTGTAACAATGAATATATCCAGTTTTGGGATGCACATGGTCATGATCTTCATCTGCAGGTTGTGCTCCACCCTCATCAGGATGCATTCTAATGTCATGTGCAATATTGTCATTTCTTGCCTATTTAAAACAAATAGGCACATAATTACTTTATGGTGGAAATTAATATTGAATAGATTGAACAAGTACTAATTTTTAAACAAACTTCATTGAGTTTATTTACCTACGTGTTGGATGAATTGGAATCTTGTGCTTGCCTATTCAAGAGTCTTAGGTGTTCATCCACGACTCCATAGCCTTGTTGGAAGGTAATATTCAGGTCCTCTTTTGTGGGCACTCTCTTGAATTCAGTGCCTTGCATTTTTCCATAAGATCAATAATTTTTCTTCTATGGTGTGATAAAACCAAAATTGTTTGCAATTTATTGTTTGTATGTAATATTTCATTTATTGATACTTACAATTTGTGTGGCTAATTTCATATAAGCACCAGAGCCAATTTTGTGTTGCCCACATTTTCTACTCTTTCCTTTGTTGCCTTTGATATGTTAGACAACCTATGAAATTTTTTAAATACATTAGATTATGTAAAAAGAAAGAGTAATCAGTATATAATTACATTGTTGATAGTATCACATACCTTCCTTGGTCCGGTGGTGTCTTTCCTTCTTTCTTTTCATCCTTCTCCTTTCCATCCGATACTAGGTCCTTCCACTCCCTCTCTAGAATCATGGGGGGATGCTCCTACTTTTTGTTCTTCTCTAAATGTGACCTATATTGGTCCCTCACATACTTTAGATAGGTACTAGCTTTCTTAATGACCTTGGTTTGGTTGAATGTGTTATTACCGAACAACACAACTAAACGGTTAATGAGCTCATCTTTTAAATCTTCATTTTGGGCATTCCACCATGTACGCATGGTGGGCCCAAAGATCTCCAATGTAATATCATTTAGATGTTTATAAAAAACATCATTTTCTACAAAAAGATCATGGGATCATTAGTCTACAAAAAGTGATCAATAAGTAAATTTAATTTGATTATATATAATAATAATTAAAACATTTTAAAGTACCTGGGATCTTCTCTATCTTTATGGGAAAAAAATCCTCAGTCACCAAAAATGTGACCAATAATGTTCCCATACAAGTAATACAGGAAGTTCCAGGAAATGCTACTAAAACATCACTAGTAATAGTGGCCTCTACATCCCCAAGTACATGGCCTACCGCATGTTCTAGCATGTCTTCACTACCAGAGGGTGCACTACCTGATGTATGCATGATATGTGTTGCCAACATTTCAGTCGATAATATAGGCGTAGATGATGGGGTCGAATGATGTGATGTATGTCCAGGAAGATCAAGATCGACACTTGTACCAACCCGTACTCCCCAGTGAGCACCCACAGTATCCTGATCATGGCAAGCAACATCATGAGGATGCAAAAAATCCTGTAAAAACAACACATATTATAGGTCATTACATAAAAGAGTACAAAATATAAAACCATGAATGAACTTATTTTATAATTAGAGATCTTATGATAGCTTACTTGCAAGTTTTGTGCTCTCTCAGTCAATATTTTAACCCTTTCTCTTATCTCATCTGTTTGAGGCACTATGAATGATAACTGAAGGATTTATTCATTGCATAATAGTGACTGCACCTCCCTATGGATGCTCTCCTCTACTATTGATGTGTTTCCCTGATCATCTGACTGCGACAAGAATATAAAAAACATTATCGAAATTAAACCAATAAACTTACGAAAAAAAAAAAAAAAAACTAGTGTAGAGGAACCCAGGCATAAAGATATCTTATGAGGTCAAAGTACATTTTTTTGCTTATTTTTAATTTTCATACATGATTTGTAAGGTCATAAAGTCCATTGATATCAAAAAAAACTCAATTGTAAGGCTTGAAGAGTCATTTTATACCAAGAGACCTAATAGGTCTTGATAGAGTCAACTAGGGTCAAAATGTCCATAAAAAGTTAAAAAATATTGTAATTGATTATATTGAGTCCATATTTTCCATGTTGGAAACATCCAAGAAGGATATGGTCAAAGTTGGCAAAGTTGTGTCAAAAATGCAAAAGTTGCAACATTGCCAAAAAGTGCAAAAGAGATGCAAAATGTCATACATCAGTCATGAGTTGGTTGGAGTAGTTATAAGGACTGGAAATTAGTTTGTAATGGATTATAAAACCATTTTTGGTTGAGGCCAAGAGTGGAGGAGCAGTTTGGAGGGCATATGACAAATTTTACCCATCAAACCCTCAACTGTCATAAAGGTTTAAAGGGTATGTGACTGTCACAGAGCCAAGAAGGCTCATAAATCTTGTATTTTGAATTTCCAAGTATTTTAAAATGTTGATATAATTAAATAGATTTCCAATGAATCCTTTCTAATTCATTTTCATGGATTATTTGAAGAGATATAGTAGTTTTTCTAAAAATTGTTTAAACCCTCTATTTTAACACAGTTTATGGGAGGCCCTAGTAACACTATTATATTAATGGATAGGTGATTAACGTGAATCCATAAGTTTTTGGAATTTTAATATTAAATGCAATAACCACTCATGCCAAGGAAGTGATAATATGTTTTCTTGGATATATGCCAATTCCGCTCATTAAGGGTTTGTTTTAAATAAAGAGTTTTGTAGTCCTTTGTACTATGATTAATTGGTTCCTTCATGATCAGATTTGAAAGACTGATGTAATGAATATTTACTACTTATCATTGAGTATGGATTGAGTTGTACTATGAAAGCCTTGAAGGCTCAAAGACAATATGATTCAGTCCCAACTGTATTTTCTTTATGAAACATTGTGATCAAAATCAAAATTTGATCAGGTAGTGAAAGTAAGGAATTGACAGTCCTAATTGGAGACACTAACATGAAACAATGAGGTAAACCTATTAGTTAGAAGTGCTTAAACATGAATCACGATCTGTGCTCTAGGTCAGAGCCTTCCCTGTATGGTCAATTTCTCGCTGTGACAAAAAATAAATATAAAAAAATATTAGTAAAATGAGACCAATAGACTTACAAAAAAAAACATAATAATAAAATGGTATATTGGATTCATTAATTGGAGGTTGGATAAAATGGTATATAGAATGTACCACCCCCATAGTAACTGTGTTTGTATCTATGCGATTCAAATTGCAATCAATTAGCAATTGTTCACCTACAATTATTGATTTTATTGCACATGCGAATACACGGTTTCCTTCGCACACCTCGAATATGCAATTGGGTTGCTTATTTGTTGACCCATGTCATGTACTATTTATAAACCCTACAATATTCCCTAATTCTTTTGGCCTTCCGTCAATGTACATAGACACTCCTTAATTTTGATTCTTATCTCTTAGTTGTATATAATTTGCTAACAATACATACCTACGCATACTTCATGTATATCAAACCAGCTGAATCCAATCTTTGTAACTATAGCACAATCCAACATATTCTATCAATTCAATAACTCTACTATAACAAACCTTTATGTCGTCCATTAAAAATAGGCCCAAACTATCTAATGATAATGGTGCTATGCAATATATCCTCTTGTTGACACAAAAATTAGTGTTTATTGGAGGAAGTTCCTTGGGTACCCATTGTTTCTATAGATGTTTGTATGTCAAGGGCACATCGACGTTGCCTATGCTCTCATCATCATAACAACATGACCCCCCTTCAACAAGAAAAAATTACATGCATTTATGAAATTTTCTTCTAATCTTTTCACCTCTAGTTGATCTCCCTCTTTTAGACCTACTACATGTATCGCTTTCCTCTTCTCTTTCTGAATTTCCCTCGCTCGAGGAAGATAGATCTGATAAATACCTATTTGGTGGTACCTGCACTGCATCAAATGAGAGAGATAGTAACAAAAAATTCATTGAGGTTTTTCATGGTCCATCAAGACATGGGCGAGCATAAATATAAGGTGACAAAGAGAATCTACAAGAGATCATGGACTTAGTAGAGTTTTCCCAGAAGATGGACTTATTTTTCCACACCCTTCAACTTGGCTGGTTATTTTTCATGGACTTTGATTTGATTTCAAAAGGCATTGATAAAGCTAAGATGTATGTCATCTTATGTTGACTTGTGACAAGAGAATCTTCTTAGGAGGGGGGGCTGTAAGTCACATTAGGCAAACAAGGAATGTAGAGGGAGATATTTTATCTAAATGGGCACTCACATTCAAAAATGTAGGTGAAGTTAGATTTGAAGATCTAATTAGATAAGATTTCAGGGTGGCGGTTATTATGAGTTTTTTAGATCATAAATGCAGGACGTACTCTTGGGTACTCCTATAGAGTTGGAAAGATGATGGGGGGGTGACAAGGCAATCATAGACATTAATTGGGAAAGATATTATTAATGACACCAGTTTTAAAAGGCGTAGTGGGTTTAAATGTGAGTAACCTTGAATCTCATCTTGCATTTAGCGTATGAAGAAAGTTGGAAGTGAGACCTTAGAGATGTGAAGGGGATTTGAAGAATGTTGAGCTAAAGGTGATATATCTACCTAAGAAAGATTGAGGAAAATTTCACATTGAAGACAAGGAAGCAAATTTGGGCTTTTCAAGGTGAGTTGACATTCAGACGGCTTAGAGATCTTTTTAACTTCTAGGATGATTATCTCCCATACTATGTTTTTCTAATACTGGGGAAGGTGTTTATAAAAATGAAACACAAATATCATACCAGAATGGATATATATTCAATCATTTTGTCTTGGGGATTGGAAGTGGAGAAAAACATTGCAGCAGTTTGTAGGGTGGTGGAATTTCTTGTTCCAACACAAATTCGTGAAGGGTTAGAAACTTTCTTGGAATGGGCAGTGTTAGGTGAGGGGTTTGATATAGGTGAGGGAGAAGAAAATGAAGATGAAGGGGTGAAATAAAAAATCATACCCTTCCTTCAATGGGCGTCATGTATGTGTGCCCACCATCGCAAGGTGGAGGCAAAGAATGGATGGGAGGTAATGAAGTTGTTAATTCAAATCAAAGAACTAGATGCAATCACTGCAATAGCCAGGGAGGAGGAAGAGGGAACCAAAAGAAATCTTTGACCAAGGAGGCTAAGAGTGGGGGTGGTGTCGAGGTTGGGAGTGGGAATGAGACCGATCAAGCATTGAAGGTGGCTTCTGAAATGCTGCAGCGATGGTGACAAACAGGGTGGGGTGTGTTTTTTATGTTTTTGGCTATATTTTTGTTATGTGATTATGGATAACGTCTGATAGTAAATATGGGGGTAGGTTGTAGAAGAAAAGAGTTTTTTGCATAAAGATTTTGTATTAGCTGAATATTGCCAATTTTGAAGAATGGCAATTTTTTGGATAGGAGAACAGATAATCAGCATCATGATGTAACTAATTTTTATATTTAATAAAATACATATTATTACTGACCAAAAAAAAAGAAATTGATTTGATATTCTAGAATAATATGCACATTTTTTTTCTATTGACTATAATTGATAATAGCATATATAAAGTAATGTGAGTTCCATCACCACACCCAACCAGTATGATCCCAAATAGGAGATCAGTATACAAAGATAGTTACATCATAGAGTCTCCTTGATTAAGGTTGATTGCATACATTCGAGGATCCTTATTTTAGGTTTGCCACAAGATCAAGTTATTTAACAAGAGATCAAGTTATTTAATTGATGAGCTCAAAGGCTCTATAATGAATGGTTCATAAGGAACATAACTTGTCATAGGTTTTGCAAAAAAACTCAATTTTTTGCCCCAATAAGCCTTACCCAATTAATGTAAAAAAACACACTACCATTTCAACCCTGTTTACTAAATTGGAAGAAATTTATAGTGGATTTGAAGATTAATGGGATATGACCAAAATATAGAACTACTGGGATATCAATTATGCCAATGGGGGTTCTACTGGGATTGCTAAATAGAACTAGATTATTCCTTCTATATCATAGCCCCAACTCTCTGCTCCTGTGCGCACGGGATTCAAATTACGAGCCAAATAGATTATAATTTCATTTCTATAATTTCAAAATAAAATTTTATATTTCAAATTTAAAATATATGGGTCCAATTATTTTCCCTCATTTTAATTTTTATGTAAACTTGAAGCACAAAATGTCTACAAAACACTTTATTTGAACACCTCCTATAAGATATCAAGGCCTAAAAATAATAATCTAATAATAATGCTACATTAGAAATTGATTTGACATTCTAGAATAATATGCACATTTCACTAAATTAATGTGTTGTAATATTATTTGTCCATTTTACTTGGCTTTTGATTAAAGAGTTTGATCTAACATCTAATATAATGCAACATTTCCTCCAAGTAATCTCTTTAGTTTGCATGAATAAACTTCATTACAACTTAAATATAAGATAGATATAAATATGTAAATATATTAATATATTCCAAGACAATAAGAGTGGATGGTGCAAAGTATCTAGGTGATAGATAAGGATATGATGATATGATTGAGTCTTTTCTTATGCTCTGAAGGCTTTTAATAATTTATGATTTTGGGTCTATTTTAAAATGGATAATTTAAACCATATGTGTTCTTCATATATGAATTATGATCTTCAATGCATGCTTCACAAGTGGGACATTTTAGTGATATAGGCAATTCATAACAAATGGGTGGCCCTAGGAAACTCATTTAAAATTTCTAAAAGTAACACTTATCTTTCTAATGTCAAGCCTTATAAAAATAGTGTTTTATTAAACTATAAGTAGAAAATAGTGTTAATATTTTTTTATAGTCATTTTTTGGGTTTAATGTGATGGTTAGAATTATGTTAGGGTTAGGGGTAGAATTATGGTTAGGGTTAGGGTTTGGATTATAATTATAATAGGTTTTGAGTTTATGAATAAGGTTTTGGTTAGAATTAAGGGTAGGGTTGGAATTACAATTAGGGTTGGGATCGGAATTATAATTAGGAGTAGGGTGAAGATTTAGATTTGGTTAGGGCCAGGGTTAGGGTTAGGGTCAAGGTTAGGATTAAGGTTAAGATTAGCATAAGGATTAGGATTTGGTTTAGGTTTATGATTATGGTTAGGGTTAGGGTTTAGGGATATCAAAGTAGTATTTCAAAAATCAGTTGAAGAAAACCTTATTAAATTCCCACATACCATAGTTTTCAATGACAATGCACCCAAACTTGCATGATACAAAGAAATTTAGTACTTTTAGCAATATCATGTAAAAGGTCATTCTATGTCCAAATGCATGAAACATAATAATTCTAGCCATATCTAATCAAACACAATGAGAGTTTGGGGGTGGCCATGTATTTCATCTCTTGATGAACAATTCATGGGTAGGTCTATTATGATCTTTTTCTCAGGATTGATAGAAATAGACCTCTATGTCAAATAAAGGATCATCTCAAAATATTTGTGCAACAAAGGTCAACACTAGTAAGTTGTCTATCTTATATGAATCAATATTATTGGGTCACATTAAGGAAACCTATCCATAAATTAAAGCCATTACTATTAAAAATCCTAATTGTGTTGCCAACACTAGCCACAATTAGGTTACGGCGAAGAGGGATTCTTCTTCCCAAAAAGCCGCCCAATATGACATCCTATAACATCTTAGGAAGAATATAGCATAGTTATATATCTTGGAGCTTCTTTTATATTCATCTATCCATACGAACATATTAGATCACACCTTAATAGAATCATAAGTCCCTAGTGATATTAGTCTAGATCAATTTCAAGCCATAGTGGGTCATCTATCCTCATCTTATTAACCTATGTTTAGTTTAGCAAATATGTCATTTTTTGATCCATCAAATGTACCTAATCAATACAATTCTAATTTTAACCTAAACCCTAATGTAGCCATGTTTATCGTTAAAAAAGGGATCACAAAATTTTTGTAAACCTAAAATTTCATAATGATGCTTAGTACCCCTAGCATGTTATTCATCACCAAGATTTTGTATTTAAAAAGGTGAAAGGTTGAAGCTACAAAAATTTTCTTTCATCTAGTATAGAGCCCCATATCTCATCTCCATTATGCCCCAGATCTTGTGTAAAGCATCTCTGATAAGATTCTAGCATAGCTATCTATCTTGGAGCTTCTTTTATATTCATCTATCCATAGGGACATATTGGATCACGCCTTAATAGAATCATAAGTCCCTAGTGATATTAATCTAGATCAATTTCAAGCCATAGTGGGTCATCTATCCCCATCTTATCAACCTATGTTTAGTTTAGCAAAATCAATTCTTTGATGTTATTATCTAGAATTGATAATTGTTGCTTTAAATCTCTATGTGAAAAGATTATATATGTTGTTACATGGTTGGATTATTAGGATACATATGGTATAAAAATTAAAAGCATCATGAATTAATTATGTAACCATATAAGTCAAAGATAATTATATCAAGAAATCAATATCAAATTGATAATATAATTGCATAACTCATACATTTGAATGTCATTGATCTTCTTCTTCATCTAACTCTTTGTCTGTATCATCCAGTCCAGATTCTACATTGTAAGGATTGGTCATATCATCATCATCATCATCATCATCATCATTGATATCAGTTTCGATAATGTCATCATCCACATGGATATCATCTTCATAAACATTAACTCTCACATCATCATGATCTAGTTCCTCTTCTTTGATATCTTCCTCGGGCACATCATCAACTAACTCTTAATCTCGATCATCATCTACATCATCTTCTAGTTCTTCTGTATCTTCTTCTTTCACCACATTATACTTTACCGACCTTCCTCTTGGATCATGTCTAACAACAAATGACCAACCTGGTTTACTTGGAACCTCTGAGTAAAATACCTACTCACATTTCCTTGGAAGAACATAGGGCTCATCTCCAAATCATTCGAACGACCTTGTATTAACCATGGTAAACCCATTATCATGTTTAATAACAATTCTCTCAGGATCATTTTCATTCAATCGTAGCCTATAGCATTGGATAATGAACATAACTAATTTGAAGGACTTAAAGTCACACTCAAGTATATCATCCAAAATCCCAGAGTATCAATTTTTTGAGACTTCTAGATGTATGTCACTTTTGGATGAAACATTAGTCACCTAAAAGACTGCAGTTATCCCAAAATCATAGGTTTTCTTCGTGTCATCCAACTTTTTGATTCAAAATTTATGACCATTGCACCACATAGCCTTGTGGTATTTCACCTGCAATATGTCAAACATGTAAAAATTATTGCATCATCAGATGATAAACATATTTATTCTTGGCCAAATGTATGCAAAGAAAAAAAACTCAACATATATATACATCAATAATATAATTGAAAATAATTAAATAATATATGGGTGATTAATATATTTATATGTACCTGATTATCTCTTAAACCATATGCTAAATAAATTTTCCTTGTTGTAACATTGGAATTTCCACTACAATGAGCTTTTTTAACCAATGAAGCCACACCTTCCCATGTTAATGTGCGACCAGATTGTTGACATTGTTCAATCCATATCGTCATCCAATCAAGATTATTTGCAATGTACAAATGTAGTGCATCTCACTCTTGACCAACTGTATAAAAAAAATTGAGATTCACAAAAAATGTATAATTAGTTAATTACCATGGTATACGACCTTAATTTATAATTGATATATATTGAACATTAATAATTAAATAAGTATATATAATATACATAAAAACCAAATGTAAAATGTATTCTAATTAATCTCCATGATCATCTTATAATTACCTCTCACTTTCCTCAATCTACCTTTCCCCACCAAGTACTCCCCTTCAAATTTGTTCATGGAGTTAGGATCGCAAATGCGATCTACATGGAACTTTACTGCAAACTTAGTAAGATATTCAATAATGTACACCATGGTCTCGTATACCATATATCCCTCCACCATAGAACCCTCAAGATGTGCTCTTTGTCTAACCAAAGCCTTCAAAATTTACAATTCAATATCCTCAACTTGTTGTATGAGGTAGTGTTCTTGTGCATTGAAAAATGTCGAAGGTGGACACTTTTGTATTTCACACATTAGATGAGGAATTTTTCTCTTCCAATAATTTATATCTTATTTATGGATTTCTGTAGATGACATCCATCTACAAGTCATTCAAGGCACAAATACATTAATGAAATTTAACAAAAACATACAATATATTACATAGCAAGTAAAACAAATGGAAAATATAAGATCTATACTATTAGAACTGATAAAAATTGGTTTTTTATTGTGCCTTTCCTGTTATTCTCAATCCCTAGCTAGGTTTTAGGTTTTAAAAGGGTTTTTGTCCTACTATATTTTCCCTTTGTTCTCCTCGAGCTATGTTATATTTTGCAGTTGACTTGTGTTTGTCGATGACCTTGTTTTAAGTCATGATCGAGAGGCCTTTTTATCATTGGATTACCCGCCCCACATGTTAGGAATCACCGATTGAAGCCATTTCTTTTAATTTTTTATTATATCTCTAAGTGCTACAAAAATCCCCATGACAAAGTTCTAAAATCCCCTAGTAAGGTCCCCACACATGATTACTTCTTCCATAAAAGGTCTCCATGTGCTCAAAAGATTCACTTAAGTGTCCACCTTAGTGTCACTATTTTGCGGGATAAGCATGTCGAAGGGAAATATGAAGACAGTTTATCTCGCGAGCATTTTAGCAGAAAGTCTCAGCCCCATGGGATAAGAGAATAGTACTACTCAAAGAGTAAGTGTTATCCTATGTCACATTGGAGGTAATGGTAGAGCATTGTGGTATAAGAAGTCTAAAGAAAATATAAATAAAATCTTATCCCGCAAATGCTTCATAATAGCAAAAGGATTGTGTGGGACAAGGAGCATTCACAGGAGTGCCAAGAAGAAAAGCTTATCCCGTAGTAGTTTTTAGTATGCGCTGTGACCACATAGGATAAGGGAAGATGAGGAGCACTGAAGAAAGGCTTATCCCATGGTATCTTAGGAACACCAACATGAGGTTGCGGGATAAGAAATAACTCAAAGTTATAATCGAAATATTATCTCGCAAGGTTTCCAAGCCGTCAAAGTGGTAATGCAAGATAAGAGGTAGTGGAAAAGGTAACTAGTATAAGGGTTTGACCCATTGTGTTCTTCATTTTCAAAGATTGGTCCCACGGGATAAAGAGTAACAATGGATTCTAAAGAGGCCTTATCCTGTAAGGAGTTTCACCCATTCAAAAGGGGTCATGGGATAAGAATTACAAGCCAAAGATAAGAGGAGGAGTGTTGAAGAAAGGTTTATCCCGTGGTGTCTTAGGAACATCGAGATGAGGTTGTGGGATAAGAAATAACTCAAAGTTACAATGGAAATGTTATCTCGCAAGGTTTCCAAGTCATAAAAGTGGTAATGTAGGATAAGAGATAGTGGAAAAGGTAATGAGTATAAGGGTTTGACTTGTTGTGCTCTTCATTTGTAAAGATTGGTCCCACAAGATAAGGAGCAACAAAGGATTCTAAAGAGGCTTTACCCCGCAAGGAGTTTCACCCATTCAAAAGGAGTCCCGGGATAAGAATTTCAAGCCAAAGAAAAGAGGAGGAGCGCTAAAGAAAGGCTTATCCCATGTATATTAGGAAAACTAAGATGAGGTTGTGGGATAAGAAATAACTCAAAGTTACAATGGAAATTTTATCCCGCAAGGTTTCCAAGCCGTCAAAATGGTAATGCGGGATAAGAGATAGTGGAAAAGGTAACAAGTATAAGGGTTTGACCCATTGTGTTTTTCATTTGCAAAGATTGGTCCCATTGGATAAGGAGTAACAAAGGATTTTGAAGAGGCCTTACCCCGCAAGGAGTTTCACACATTCAAAAGGGGTCACATGATAAGAATTGCAAGCCAAAGACAAGAGGAGGAGTTCTAAAGAAAGTCTTATCCTATGGTGTCTTAGGAACACCGAGATAAGGTTGCAGGATAAGAAATAATTCAAAGTTACAATGGAAATGTTATCCCACAAGGTTAGAAAGCTGTCAAAGTGGTAATGCGGGATAAGAGATAGTGGAAAAGGTAATGAGTATAAGGGTTTGACTTCTTGTGTTCTTCATTTGCAAAGATTGGTCCCGTAGGATAAGGAGTAACAAAGGATTCTGAAGAGGCCTTATTCGCAAGGAGTTTCACCCATTCAAAAGGGGTCAGATAAGAATTGCAAACCAAAGACAAGAGGAGGGGTTCTAAAGAAAGGCTTATCCCATGGTATCTTAAGAACACTGAGATGAGGTTGTAGGATAATAAATAACTCAAAGCTATAATGGAAATATTATCCCACAAGGTTTCCAAGTCATCAAAGTCGTATTATGCAGGATAAGAGATAGTGGAAAAGGTAACGAGTATAAGGGTTTGACCCAATGTGTTCTTCATTTGAAAAGATTGGTCCCACAAGATAAGGAGTAACAAAGGATTCTGAAGAGGCCTTATCCCACAAGGAGTTTCACCCATTCAAAAGAGGTTGCAGGATAAGAATTTCAAGCCAAACACAAGAGTATTTCTTATCCCACGCATTCTCATGGGGATGAGAGATACATTGTGGACTAAGAAACTATTAGTCTATAGGCTTATCTCATGAGGGGTAGATACATGAAGGAAAGCATTCTCAAGCAGTAGATAGATAGAGGGCTATGAGCAATGCAGGATAAGAGGATTCGTAAAAAACATATTTAGAGCTTTACCCTACAAAGGAAAACAAGGAGGACTATTGCATTGTGGGATAACAAGAGATAGAAGTCAATGAGTTCAAAATAGCGGAAGATTGTCCCACAATGATGAAAAAGATGCTCCTGGGTACTGCGGGATAAGAAAGCAAAGGAAACACAAATAAATTTTATCCCATGGGGATAATTAAAGTTGTTAAAGAAAATGGGAGATAAGAGAGAAAGGTAAACACAAAGGAGGGCTTATCCTGCAGAGATAGTAAAGGCCATGGGATGGCTGGAATAACACAAAATGATAAATATTTTGACAAGTCGAGGATGGTCAAAAGAGCTTCATAAAATGCCAAGTCACCATTTAGAGGATGTCAATGGACAATCTTAGCCATTCATTTCTTAATCAAGGGATGAAATTCAAATTTGGCATCCATGACTAACTCTGTCTAGCACGGATGAATTAATGGTGACACCATAAAAGAGGAATTCATTGGTATTCTTCCTTACCTTGCAGCCAAAATAAAATGCAAAGCATTTCTTGAGGGAGAAGAAGAGTGAGTTTCAGCGAATTAGTGCACCCTCCAACAATTTAGCTAAGAAAAAACCAATAATTTTGTGCATTGTTAGGCTGATGTGTGTGCCCTAGAGCCTATAATTTTGTGTCTTCTTTTAAATTTTCTAGGGCTTGTTTTCTTTAAGTGAAAAAATAATTTATCTCGCTAAGAAATCTGCTAGCCCTACCACAAAGGAAACCCCTATTGTTGAATCCATCTCCTCAATTCCTATCACTGAAACTACACCAATTGATATGATTCCTCCTCTGGAAGAGATAGCAAGTGCTCCCATTGTAGAGCCAAACCCTAGAGCTCCCCACAAGCATCTGAGGAGGCGAAAGCTATCTCCCCTTTGAAGGAAATAGCCACAAAGATTAAAAGAAGAACACTTTGCAAGACTATCACTATTGTCTTAGATAGTGATTCTTCAGATGAGCCTTATCCTGCACCCAGAGCTAGAAAACCAACCTACAAGAGGAGAAGAGTTTCCCAAGAAACCTTTGTTGAAGCACCTACCACTGAAGCTCCTCCTCCTATAGAAAGTGCCCCTACTGTAGCCAACCCTCCTATTGAGGAAACCCCAATTCCTCAAAGGCAAAATCATCATCAGAAAGAAAACCATTAAGAGCAAGTTAAGGAAACTGCTCCTGTAAGGAAGTCAGCCCCCAAAACTGCAAGGCGGCCTAAGCAACCATCAAAGGGAGAATCATCTTCCTAGATAGAGACAAAAACAACACCTACTACCCCTCTTTCTTTTACAATAACTTCAGAGGAATCGCATCATGAAGTTGAACAAAAACTAGAGGAGAGTGCATAGAGGCCAACCAGACAAACAAGGAGTCTACACCAGGACCTCTTGGAATTATTTGAGGTCTCCACTATGAATGATAATCTTAGAATTACCTTCAATGATAAGGAGGTAGGGTGTAGAGATTCTCTCACAAAGGAAAGAGGCTAGGACATTTTTATTATTTTTATGGCAACAGAGACAAACCTATCCCAATATCCAACCCTTGGACATTGAATATGGGGAATCTGGTGGTACCAAATATTCTTGTTGAGCCTATGTTGATAAGGAAGGTAGTTGAAGCTTATGATGCCCCAAGCCTAATTGTAAGGACTACAACTATGTCCAGTTGGACATCTCACACAGGGCCATTGTTCAGTGTTTTGGTTTGGATGGGTCTTCCCTCAAGGGCATCAATAGGGACAAGTTGAAAATGGACTATGAATATAAAAAAGATAAGTATAGAAAGGACCTTATTCCTCCATTGGGGTAGATTCTTGGAGTAGATTTTGGGCTTACTCAAATGCCTATTGATTTCATGATGATTGCTATCAACATCCAACACCCTTCAATAAATGAGTTGTATGATTTTGCAACTATCATTCATGACAAGTTGCATCAGGGGTTAATAGGGGAAAAAATCAAGACGAGAAGCTAGATCTCAGACATTACTCTTTATTGTGCCATTGGATTCTTTATCAGAATAGAGCTTACTGCGGTCCACAACTGAATATACGGACAATTGACCCATACATAGGTTTTGAGCGGCTAGTGCAAAGGTGGACTCAAGTATGTTATAAGGGGTCTAGGTATCATGATTAATGTGTTTTCTTTGACCATTTTTTCATAAATATTTTAGATCAAGTCTTGGAGTTGGGTTGCCACAGCTGCCCAAGGACATCATCAAAATTTTGAGACTAAAAAGTTGCAGAGCTTATGGATTGGTATATCCTGAATGTGCATTCACCCATAAGTTTGGGGACTTATTTTTCTATGTCAACTACACTATCATTAGGGTCTATGGGTGTGAGAAAGAACCCCATGTGTTTCCACTTTTTGTTTCTCTAAGGCTAGCATTTCTTAGGTTCATCGGGAAGATGATGTGGATGTAGAAAGATCATATTAAAACTGATAACAAAGGGAATCTTCTCCATAGGGTGACTATTTTTTATGAATTCATGGTAGGGCGTGATACTTTAGACAAGGTACAGGGTTTCCTAGTAAAAAAATATAGATTAAAGGTTGCCCAAGCTAGGAACTTTGACCCCAAAGGATGTATAAATGATCTTAGACTATACAAGCTAAAGGAGAAAGGTTTTTTCCATTCTCTTGATGAAAGAGAAGACTTTATCAGAAATGCCTTCCCTGCTGAGGTGGATCAAATAAGGAAAAAATGGGAGCTTATGAATAATCTTGAGAGGGAAAGGAAGCTGGGGGATCCTAATTTTGAGGGTTTTTGCAAATATTTTAAGAATGATTTTGGTAGGATGTCCTTCATGATTAGAAAGGTAGATGACATAATAAAAATTAAAATGGACAGAAGGGATGCTAGGGATAAAGGGGATGAATTTGAAGAAAGACCAATTGACCCATCCCCTATAGTATACAAGGTGAAGGGATATATAGTAATAGTTGAATAAATACCTCATGGAACCTCTCGGCATGATGCACAAAGAGAAAAGAAAGTTGCTACTGAGCAAGCAAGAAATATTGAGAAGGGGAAAGAGAAAATGTCTGATTTTGTAGACATTCAAGAAGATTTTGATATAAAAGTACCACCTTCACCCCCTTGGGAAACATTTCATGAAGATGAAGCTGCTAAAGTCCTCAATGATTCAGATAGGGCCATCATCCCAAGCACAATCCCTATAGAAGAAATGGATGATGAAAGAATTATTACTTCAAAGAACTTTATGGAAGATGACAATTTTGTGAACTCTCCCGAGTTCAAATCTTTTTGGCTTAGGGAAAAAATAAAGAATTTATCTGATGAGGAGAATAGGAATTTTGATAGGAATAGCTTCATATGCACCCCTGAAGAAGGCAGGGAGATGATTGAAAATAGTGGCATGCTTCTTGTTCCCAACTGGGATTTTGAGAAAATTTTCTTGTTAGATCAAATCATATGGTAGAAGGACCCCAATTTTGCCAAAGAGTTTGGAGAGCATGGATCAGGGGTAAGCATAAGCCTAAAGGCCTTTGCTCTATGATCTAAAGCCCCAAATTTTTAGAAACCTATAGTTTTTTAGGGTGGACAAAAAAAATAGGAGATGCAGTGGTTAGGACACTAGAAGATACCACTACATTTGAGGTTGTGCCAATCACATCACATGTAGTCCAATTTGCTCAGCTAGCAGTTGAAGATCTTGAGTAAAAGCATTAAGACTAAAGGACATGCATGTGGCCTTAAATGCAAGCCACAATAAGTTATTCATTGGAAATGTTGCATTAAAGGAGCATTTAAAGAAGATGACTACAGACTCTTCAGGAGGAATTAGACCTAAAGAATTGGAAAGGATGAACAAAGAGTTGCAAAGGGTGAGAGATGAGGCTGAAAATAATTATTTTGAAATTAGGAAATATTCAATATAGTGGATTTCAAATAAGATTATTGATAAGTTGAGTGAGGTACATATTTTATATTCTTTGACATCTCAACTTCTTATTCAACTAGATGAAATTCTTTCATTCTTTCAATCCATTAGGATTACTTAGCTGCCAAAGAGTCAAATTTTAAAGGAAATCATGTTGGCGGTCAAGAATGCAGACTCTCCACCCCAAATTATGGGGATAACATGGAAGAATTATAATTTGTTAATTAAGGAATTGCCCAACATAGAGGATGAGAAGTAAACATTAATGGGGATGATTAATTCTTTTGAAGGGCTGAAAAAGTGGGATATCCCCACAATTTTGATAGGTGAAAGACAAATCAAAAGCCTAGAAGAGTGGAAGACAGGCTTCCAAGATGCCATAAATATAATTTTGACTTCTTTGGCTACTGATCCGACCTAAGGTGATACATATTATGATATTATTGATAAAATTATGGAGGTGTATTTTTAAATGTGTCACAGGTTTACTTTGGGAGCCACAATTGTGCCATCCCACAAGACAAAAGAAGCAATGAGTAAGCTGCAAGGCTTAAGGGCTTTTTCTTGGCCGATTGATGAAATAGAAGTGTTGCACATAAAGTATTGTTCTTTGGAAGAAGAGCAACCTGAAGAGGAAGACTAGTCTTAGTCATTCCATTTTTGTCGCTCCTAAAATTTTTGTGCAGGTTGTCTATTTTGGGAGAATGATTAGAACACCCAACTAGCAAGGACCAGTCTCCAAGAAGCCTGCCACCGAATGCCAGATTGCACTTTTGACCCTGATAGGAGAAGATATGAAGTAAAAATGTGAGGATACCTTTTGCAGGTCTACAGGCCAAGCTCCCAGGATGATGTCTTCCCAGTCACCTTCATTAAATGCATCAAGGAAGATTGCACGCATATAACGAAGGACGCAGGCTTTAGCTCAAATTTGTAATGCAGTTAGATTTTAACATGCGTCTTCTTTGGCCCGAGGCTTGTTTTTCTCCCTTGTGCTATAGAAAGTAATTCAAGGCCAAGAAGAAGGATTCAAAATTTTTTATTAGTATATACTACGAAAACTATAGAGAAATATAGTGACAGTTAGTCTTTTGTAAGCTTGATGAGAAATTTTTTTTATCATGAGTGTATCATTCATCTTTTAAAAATCAATATAGAATACATTCATTTTCTTGCTCCAATATCTGGTGTTTTAGTGTATAAGCTAAAGTGTTAATGATATTTTAGCTTGTCTTCTCTAATGGAGAATGTGTGTTATTTGATAGGTTTCATTTATAGTAAATGAATTAATTTCTATCTTAAAAACTGCAATATGTATCTGAGAAATTGTGAGGAAGGAGTGGATCCGTTCTCATTCTAAATGTGTTAAGCAAGTCTTAGATGTTTAGTATTGAATTCTAATGCTGATCATATGATACTTTTTGTCATTAGGCTTGTTATTTGACTTTATTTTCCCTTAAATAGGCACTGGTTGAACTTTTCTAAGTTTCAAGATCATTTTCACATTCTTATTTCACGTTTTATATTTAAGTTTTTGGTTCTTCTTCATTAGGAGTAGAATAGATTAGAGCCACTTTCAATGCAAGTAAAGTGACACAAGCTAAAGTTCAAGGTAGAATTGTAGTTTATCATACTTTCCTTGGTATATTTTCATTGAAAGCATCTACTGTACATTGCAATGTTTGCTCATATAAAGCTAAAATGTTGTATAACATTGCAATAGGGATACCCATCTATGTCCTGCAAAGCCTGAAGAGTAGAAGATTGCAACTTTTATACTAAATCTTGTTCATTGGCCAAATCCAATCCTAGGTCTATTTATGAATGTGTGGCTACTTCTCTAGGATCTAGGATCTATTGATTTGGGAACCAACATATACAATGAATTGAACAAATAACTCTACTTACCTCATGTATTTTCCAAGATCATATATAACCCACTTGCCATTGTTGTCGAAGTTGTTTGGGAGAGATAGAGGTAGAATGTACTGCGACAATTATAAAATGATCTTTTCATTATTTTTCCAAAAGTAGTAAACATAATACACTGAAAAGTACATGTAATATACAAATATATATATAATATACCAGAATAATTACCTTAATGAAGGTATGCCAAACATGTGTTTTCATCCTTGACCCGAATTCACCTTTCTTTGTTATGATATTGTTTATGTTCATAGCAAATTATGTGGGAAATCGAATTTTTCATATGACTTCTTTTATAGTGTTGCTTTGTTGCTCCATTAATAACCAAGGGTGCTTATATTAATTTTGTCTCCATCGCTATTTAATTGAATCATTTTTCATTGCATGATTAGCCTCATGAATGTCACTACAAATTTGAATTTTTTTTTCTTTTTCATGCCTTCCATCCAATATTTTCCATAACATTTTTGTTAAGTTCTTTCTGATATGTATTGTATCAAACAAATGCATAATTTGTAGTTACTCATAGTAGGGCAACCTACTAAATTGTCTGGGATAACTTTTCAGTCCCTGTGGAAGCCGACCATTAATGCCTTGACGACCTTCATGAAGCATATAAGTTAAACAAATTAACAATGACAATCATTGTCAATTACAGCATGAGTCAACGAAACACAATATAAAAATATAAATTCCAAGAATAACATATATGATAGGTAAACAATTTGATCCAATGTATAACCTTGATTATTAATTCTATTATATTCCAACTTCCATAGGCGAGGTGTCATTCTTCATGGTTTTGATGTAGTCTCTTCTTTCCCATTGAAAAGATGTTTTTCAATAGTTTGATACTTATGATTTCTATGGAGGAAGCGCCTATACTCATCAAACACCCGCTCTCCTAAACTTGTTGAATGACGAGATTTCATCTTTGGACCACAAACTAGACATGAAAATTTTCCCTTTGTTTGAAGACCTGCAAGATCATGTATAATTGGATTAAATATGTCAATTTTTATAATTATATATAGTGAATAGATTATTTTAAAAATATGCATGATATCTAATTCATAAAATTAAATATCGTTAAAGTGCAGTTGAACGTTATAACATACCACAAAAATGTGTTAGCCTTGGGGCATCATGAATTGTCCATACAAGCATTGCATGGAATTGAAATTGTCTTTGTCCTATTGGTCTAGAGATGTCATAAATAGTGACACCATTCCATAACTTTAGTAACTCGTCAATAAGAGGCTTGATATGTACATTTATATCTTTAACTTGGTACTTACCTAGTTGAATGAACATAAACATTACATAATTATTAAAACCATTTTACTGCAATATATATAAATTAATGTACATGACTATTAAACGAAAAAGATATAATTCATTATGCAATAAATAAGACAAATTAGATGCTACTATGTTAAACAAAATTGATGTAAACAAATACCTAGAACAATCATTGTCAACATTATGTGCTCCCTCTTTATTGACATCCATGGAGGAATGTTATTATTAATAACAAAAATAGGCCACACAGAGTAAATAGATCTCATCTCTCCAAATAGATTGACACTGTCCACTGCCAAAGAAAGCTTGAGATTACAAGGTTCTTTAAAGTGTGGCCATTTTTCCTCCATGTCCCTAAATGCAGAACCATCTGCAGACATTTGAAGAATGTCATCTCCACTTCTATTTCGTGCATGGTAATCCATAAATTGCACTAAGTTTTTACACCTAAATAATTGTTGCATGCGTGGAATAATGGGAATATAACGAAGAACTTTGCAAGGTACCTTTTTTGTTAGTTGATATGTTCGATATCTACTAATATGACATTCTAGGCATTCTGTTACAAATTCATGTTGTTTATGATATATAATATGATCATTAGGACATGCATCTATTGCTTGATACTATGTTCCAATATATTTCATAATGGCAAATAAATCTCAGTATGAGCGAGGTAGAATATTTGATGGTGGTAATAAAAATTCACCTATCAATCTACAACAAAAACTAAATTTCTTAATATAATGAACATTAATGGTACATATTTCATCCTTTTATTTAGTAGTGATGAACTAACAACAAAAATAGATGAAAAAAGATGACATATATGAGATACCTTAAAATCCATGAGATTGCTATGTTGGATAAACCATTCATAACCTTCAAGTTCACCAGCAACAATACAACAAAGAGAAGACTTGTTTGGGAGCCTTTATAAAGGGGCTCATATGCCTTCTCAAGTATAGGTAAATCATGAACATCATCAAAGTCATCTCGATCATCATCATGATCAGTTGCGCCACTAAATGTGTCATGGATCAATGTATTTGTACAATCATCTTCAACTATGTTTTCTAGTGCATTATCATCTTCTTCCATACAATCATTAACTTCATCTTCGATATTCAAAGCTCAATTTTCCTCCTCTTGCAAATCCACATTCTTTGGGCCATCATAATCCATATCATGTGCCCTAGGGCACCCCAGCTTTATAATAATGTCGACACAAATAAACCATGATCAAGATCAAGTGATTTTTTTATATATAAAAAATGTTAAAATGATATAAACATTTATAAATTATATCAATATAAAGATATGTAATGAACAACTTACCAATGGATGATAATTATTCCCTCCTTCAATGTGACCATGCTACCTACAATGTTTCTCAGCTATTCTGATTAAAAGTCTTCTCGTCTTTAATCCCATGCAATTATTACAAGGACAATAAAATTTCTCATCACCCTTTCTTTTAAATCTAGCCCACAATCTAGCAAGTGTTTCTTCATTTTGTTCTACACTAATATTATCTGAAATGATTTTTCATTACCAAGCTTGAATATTTAGATAATTTGTTGAAATGAGGCTCCAATCAGCAAACCCACCCATAAGGCCTTCTTGGCACATTGTCTCATCAGGATTTAACACATAACAAGGACAACTTCATGGATACAAGGCTCTAACAAAGGAACAATATGTTATTTAGAGGAATAATACTCTTGATCAATAGGATAGTAGGAAACAATGAAACCATGCTTCAAACATGTCTCTTTACACATCTATTCATGATGTCAATGCACCTAGTTGACAAGGACTATGAGCTTTGGATTCAAACTCACAATATTATGTCAACCTCAAGTGCCAATTGGAATAATCAAATAGGTTTGTAATTACACATATTAGAAAAATCAGATAGAGCATCAAACTATATATTCGTTGGCCAACCATAAATTAAGGTTGACTTTAAGAGTTCATTGGACTATCAACAAACATTCTTGTTCATCGAAATTTCAACGAACTTCAGGGATCAATTTTTTAAAAAATGAAAATCTCAAATTAAATTTAAAGGTACCCGACGAAACAATAAATTAATTCACTTTAGTTGGAAAATTTCATCAGATTTTGACCTCAAATGAGTTAGTGAGATAGAAGAAAAGGAGGAAGAGAAGATAGAAGAGAAGAAGGAGAATTCTGAGAAGGACAAGGAAAAGGAGAAGAGAGAAGAGGAAGAGAAGAGGATGTCTGTTGAAGAGTCTTTTGAAACTTGTAGAGATTCTACATTAGACTTATTGTAGTTAAAAATGAAGTTTACACTAATTATCACTATAGAATTACTTCAGGAACCCATGTCCCAAGGTCAAATTAACCTTAGCTGATTGTCACCCCTACATATTATACATTTAAGTGACATCCTCCATCATACTACATGAAAGAAATTTATCCTATATTAGGTGGTGTGTATTGATCTAGTCAATGATACATGAAAGTTTCTTCATGAGAGACTTTTGGAGGTTACATTAGATGAATCACTAAGTGATGCAGAGTAACTATAGTTGCTTCTTAAAAAATTGAAAGATCATGCTTCTAATTTGGAAGCTACAATTTTGAAAGATGTTGAGAAGAAGGTAGAGGAGAAAAGATTGGGAGAGATAGTACATGTGGGTAGATATAAATATCCAGTTATAGGAAAGTATAATAGTTTTTTAGAAAATATATATCATATTGTGAAAGTGTATAAATTTTATCACCAATGACTAGAATCAATGAAAGAGATCAAAAATCAGATAGATACCTTGGAAATTTAGATTCTACAACTATCCAATGTAGTGGAGTTGAAGAAAGATGGAGATGGTAATGGGAGCCTACAAATAGATAATTTGTACATAAAGATAACTCTATTGATTGATCAGAAGGAGAAGATCAAGAAAGTATTTGATCATTTAAGAGATATGGTAGACATATACCTCACTAGCATGGTGAGGATTCTTTAAGACCCTTAGGAATTAAGTAAGACAATAAATGGTTTGGCTAGCTATGCAGAGACAAAGAATCTTCTTTTGAATATGGAGAGTTAGTGCAGTATCTTGGTCTCTATGGGAGTAGATTGGAATGTGGCCCAGGGTTCTAGGGTTAGTTGAAATTCATTCATAAGAATATTATACCCCTATCTCAACAAGGTGGTTAAATGTTTTATGGTAATATAATTTTGATTTTGTACATAAGCAAATAAGTTCGTGACATAGTTTTTTTTTTTGATTTTGAAGAGGTGTTGTAAATAATAGGAGTTGTGTATGATCTATTAAGTTTCATTGTAAGGAGACACACTTTATCTTTGATGTTAAAGGGGGAGTGATTTTTTTATTTGGGTCAAGTGTCGCCATGAATGACAAATGGGGAGATTATTATAAATATGAGTTCTTGTTGTCATTGATGTCAAACTTTTTTATATGATATTTAGTTTGTTGAGCTAGATGTGTAAATCAATAACATTCCTTGGTCCATATGTGGTCTAGCATAATGTAGTTATAGTGGTTTAGTTATATGATCATGTAGATGTGTGGAGTCTATTTGTGAATGATTCAAAAGATTTATAAAGATTTATTTTGATCTTGAGTGGTAATCTTTGTGGTCCGCAATTGATATTCTGTTATGGGTGATTATTTTGGTGATAGTGTATAGGAATGTGTTACAACCCTATGCTTGTTAGTATTTGGTGATGCGGCTTGATTATTTAGTGTTGTGGATATTTGTTCATGATATTGTGGGCATCTGCAAGTACTCTTGGTGGTCCACATTGTGCTTTGAGCAAGTTTTTTTCAATGTACATAAATAATGTTATCTTTTAGGGTTTACCTATGATGTTTTGGTACATGCAATTGTGTATGATTACCTTGAAATTAATCTAGCATGGTCTAGAAGGTGCATCATCATGGTGTGATGACTCACACATTTTAGTTTGAATTCTACATTTCCTTGGAGATTTTTTTTGCACCAACTATTCTTTATTTACACATTATATCTAAATAGGCCAAACTAATTGATGTTATTGTGAGTGTGGATGATATATAAAGGATGGAATCATTTTTTAGATATATGTATGAGTTGTATGATTTGTGCAAAGTGTTTGTGAAGAAGTGTTGAGGTTCGTAAGTACAACAAAGTATCAGTGAAGGAAGTTTCAAATTTATTTTAAGAGTAAATTGTAATCAACATATGAGTGGATGGGGTTGTCTACAGTTCAATTATTTTGATGTATCTCTTTCATATGTATTGTATATTTCTCTAAAGAAGAGATATTCAATGTGCACAAGTTTTGTATCTTTCCTTGAGGTTGTTCACCTCAGTCTTCTACGTCTACATTAGGGGTAGTGAGCTCCTTGGTCTTGAGCCTAAATATTGTAACCTATTCTTCATATAGTGAGATAGTTCTCGCCATGGTTTTTCTCTCATTGGGCCTTTCACGTAAAAATATTGGTGTTCATGTGTGATTTATTTTTGTTTTAAGTTCTTTATTTCTAGAAATATGGTAAAGCATAACTAAGAAATTAAATTAGTTAATGTTTTAGTATATGCTAATTTACCCACCCCCCCCCACCCCTAGCATTTGGTAATGTTCAATAACATATTCTTTCTCGTATTCTAGAATATATTGTCCTTCTCACTCTCATTATTATGTGTTACAATAGGTATTGGCTTTTATGCTAGCTTGAAATTGATAAACATTCAAATAATTACAAGTTTGGATTATAAATTGTGCAAATTTAAGCAAGGTTAAGGAGATCATATGAGGGGTTGGGGGCCTAACTTGATTGGTGAGAGCTTCCAGCGGTGAAGCATGAGGTCATGAGGTCTAGTCTCCCCTAGCCCATGTGGTACTAGAGGATGTGATGTGCCAACACCATCGATCACATTAAAAAGTTTACATGGTGCACTATCAAAATTATCATGGG